>NW_021615662.1:15542-22798 GCF_004785775.1 Grammomys surdaster
TTCATAAGGTTTCTCTCCAGTATGTGTTCTTTTATGACATTGGAGATGACTGGGATATGAAAAGGCTTTACCACATTGATTACATTCATGAAGTTTCTCCCTAGTATGTGTTCTTTTATGTTTTTGGAAATGACTCTGTATTGCAAAGGCTTTACCACATTGATTACATTCATAAGGTTTCTCTCTGATATGTGTTCTTTTATGACGTTGGAGACTTCTCAGTTGTGAAAAGTGTTTACCACATTGATTACATTCATAAGGTTTCTCTCAAGTATGTATTCTTTTATGACATTTGAGAGAACTGGGTCCCGCAAAGGCTTTACCACAATGATTACATTGATAAGGTTTGTCTCCAGTATGTGTACGTTCATGATATTGGAGATAACTGGGTCTTGCAAAGGCTTTACCACAATTATTACATTCATAAGGTTTCTCTCCAGTATGTGTACTTTTATGACATTGGAGATAACTGGGTCTTGCAAAGGCTTTACCACAATGATTACATTCATAAGGTTTCTCTCCAGTATGTGTATTTTTATGATATTGGAAATGACTGGGTCTTCCAAAGGCTTTACCACGCTGATTGCATTCATATGGTTTCTTCCCACTATGACTTCTCACATGCCTGCAATGATAATTCGCACAAGTGAAATCTTAACCACTTTCATTACCCTGATCAATCATTTAATCAATATGAATTAATTTTACAGTTTGGTTTAATAATAAAGAAGAACCATATCTTAAAGTTTTATCACTTGATATATTCATAGTGTTCTCCCCAACTCTGTCTTGATGCCTCTTTGAAAACACCTGTGATGACACGAACATTCACTACATGGCTCACAGGTATAACATCCTTTTTCTCTATGAGGTTTCTATATGATATATTTCATGTATCTGAAGGAAAATGCAAAAAAGGAGACCTTTGTAACACTGATTATATTCATAAATTTTCTGTAGTGTGAATCACACCACATTAGCGCTGTGAATCAGGAAAAACAGAAAAATTTACACTTTTCTAGTACCCATGGGGATATTCTGCAGTGTGACTTCAGGGATGTTCCCAGTAAAGTCAGGAAACCAATTAATTGCAAACTTCTACCATATTCAGAAAATCTTACAAAGGCAGCATGCTACATATCTTCTCACTGTTCTGGAATAAAGATAGGGATGTTGCTCCTTTAAATATTCCTATGCTCACATAGCTTTTTTTTTGCTGTTGTCTTTATTCTGACACCTGATATACACATAAAAACAATAAATGAAAGCTTTCCACAATGAATCAAAACCATTTGAGTTTTCATTTCTTCTAGACATACTGTATGTGGATTGAGGTTTCTCCAAGGCAACATTCTTGACTCTCATAAAGTGACCTCTCAGTAAACTTAGCAATGTCACTACAAAAGTATGAGTATCACGAAATTTACCACAGACTATTTACTTATTGCATGGCTTTGGATATATGTTTATCACTCTTCAATGTGCAACATCTTAATATTATGAGACTGATCAGATTGGTAGTTCCACAGCATAGCTCTAATGGAGTTACAAATCACATAAATGCATCTCTTAAGGCATTGTTTCTATGTCTCGTTCCTTAGAAGAATGCCTTTAAACACAAGTCAGATAACTGATATTAAGGCCCATGGCTTTGTGAGAATATTTTAGTCATAGCTATACTTAAAGGACTGATATTTGACATACTTCCTTTACTTTCCAGTTTCCAGAACATATTAAAATTGTCTCAGAGGCATATATGGTTCAGTTTGCACATTAACATTACCTTTTGTACCTTCTAGAATTTTGAAATTCTGTTTCAATATGGTGGTCTTCCCAATTGTACCCTAAAACACAGTATGAGAAAATGAATGATATAGTATTGGAAATTAGGCAAACGTCAACTTACTGTGGTTTTTCACAGCACTGACTCTGATTTATTTTACACAGTCTTCCATGTCCCCAATTCAAATAACAGAGTGTCATCAATAGTCAAGAAATATTTGTCCCCTTATTTTGAAAAACAAAAGAAAATTCACAGTCTTACCTATATCAGTGAGGTTCCAGTAGGTCTCCAGCATCACATCTTTGTAGAGATTCTTCTGGGAAGGATCCAGCAAATCCCACTCTTCTCCAGTGAAGTTGATATGCACATCATCAATATTTATTGCATCCTAAAATATGTGTACAACACAAAGCATGATACTGTCATCACTGTAAATTAAGGTATGCTTCCTAGACAATATAGTCATATATATCTAGTGCTACCATCATTTATTTCTTGGACACAGAAGTTATAATCTAATCGCCATGTCATTTTAAAAGGAAATTGTGTTATGAGTATTGCATGTGATACTTCTGAACCCACTGAATAGGATATAGCTTTGCAAGAGAAACGCCAATTGAGAGGGAGATGGAGAGGGAAACAGACCAACAGCACTGAGCACACATTAAACAAAGTGTATAAACAATTAGCAACTACATAAATGATGGACAACCTCGGTGGTTTTGCTCATGTCTTTAATCTCAGAGGCACAGGGAGCTGTATGTCCTTGAGCTTGATGCCAACACGGTCAATGCAACAAGTTCCAGGACAGCAAAAGTTACATATTAAGTCACTCATGCCCATGTAAAAATCAACCAAAGAATCAGAAATGATAGAGAGAACTCATAGTTCTTTACTGAAGTTCCTACAAAGAATTAGACATTCAAAGCAGTTCTGTATTCATCTTATAGAAATGTAAAGTGTACCAGTTTAAAATGCTACATTAATAAAATTTTACTACAACAGAACGCATGTTTAAACAGATACAAATGGACTGATAAAAATATTAGTAATCTAAATATTGATCATAAATAAGCAACACAGGGCAGGAGAATGAGATAACTCAGAAGTGGAAAGTTCTGGCTGGTCTTCCACAAAATGGTGGTCAATTTCAAACATCTACATGGGGACCAACAACTACCCAAATCATGAAGATCAAGAGTTCTGAGGCCACATTCTGGAAAAACTAAAGATGAAGCACATATGATAATCATATTCAGCCACAGAGGTAAAATACTCCTATTTGTCCCAAAACTTCAGAAGAAACCCACGAACAAGGCAGAACATCATACACCTGGAATCCAATGATTCTGAAGCCTCAGGCAGAATTGATGTAATGAGCATATGCCATTTTAGAAATAGAATATAATATTTATATTGGTACAAATTTCAAAATTTAAGATGTGGATGAAGAGCAGAACAGAAGGATGTGCTTGTTTTACAATAATATGTCAGGTGTCTTGTGTGGTTTCTATATCTACTAGCAAGACATGAAGGGCGTCATAGAGAAATTTTGTCTTGGAAAAATAAAAGCAATAAATTTTAAAACATAAAAACAACAGGCTTGCAAAATATACTAACATTGAAGAGCAAATATTTATACAGTATCTTAAGTGATTTAGGGACAGAGACAAATGGTGAATGTATGGGATCATGAGAACAAAGCTGAAGGATCAAATTCAATGACAACACAGTTGACATACAGAACAAAATTTGTCCTATCTAAAAGAAATGCAGGGGTACGGCTATAGGAGAGATTGAGGGAATGGCCAGTGAAAACTTGCCCAACTTCATGAAGTTGATATAAAAGGAAAAGCAAAGTGTGGGTGCTTTGGCCCTTCTTAGAAGTAGTAACAAAATACTCTTGGGGACACATGTGGAGACAAAGAGTGGGGCAGTAACTGAAGGAGGGGCTGTAGGCTGTTCTACACGGGTCTCCCTTAGGCAGTTAGGAAAGGTAGAAGCTGATGTGGATGCCAGGAAGTGCCTGCTGACAGGAACCTGATATAGCTGCCTCCTTAGAGGCCTGCCCGAGTCTGAAATAGAGATATGTGGATGCTCACAGCTAACCACCGAACTGATCAAGGGGTTCCCAATGGAGGAATGAGAGAGAAGATCGCAGGAGCTGAAAGGATTTGTGGCCCTATGGGGAGAGCAACAATACCAACCAACCGGAGGCCCCAGGGTCTCAACCATCAGCCTGGGAGCACAAAGGGAGGAACCAATGGCCCCAGTTTTATACACAGGGGAGGATGACATTGTCAGTCATAGTTGGGTGAGGAAGTCCTTGGTCCAGTGAATGTTGGACACCCCAGTGTGGGGAAAATCATGGGTGGGGAGGTGGGAGTGGGAGGGTGGCTCGGGGCATATCCTCATAACAGCAGGAGGAGAGGGGGTGGGAGAGGGGGTTCCTGGGTGGGTGGGGGAATGGGGAAAGGGGATTACATCTGAAATGTAAGTAAAATATCTAATAAAATCACACATACCCATGTGCATACATATGAGCATGTGTGTACAAGCACACACACACACACACACACACACACACACACACAAACTTGTGACTCTGCAGAGTACTCTGAGGACCCAATCACAAATTAAAAGCAAAAGATCAATATGAATAAAAAAGGATATGTCCAAGTCACAGAGACCCCAAAGACCAACAAGAGCCTATTGTAATGCAAACAGAAAGGTCATAGTAAACACCCTCACCAGTCTACCTCCAATTAGGGCCAAACAGAGAGACCACATCTAGGGGAGTTGTGTATTTTAATTGTAGTTACACCAACATTGTGGCATTTACATACAGGTCAGCAACTTAGTATTTTAGAAACTGTATGCCTGGCATAATTTGCAGGAAACAACAAGGGGCAAAATCATCTAAAAACCATGATGGGTGGGTAATTTTATTTTTCTCTGTAAGGTGTATTAGTTATTTATATGTACTTTAATCTTGCCAATGTACCTTCACTGGCTGTTGATAAAGGGGGGTTGTCATAGCATGTTTCTCAACTGAATATCGTGCACTCTTAAAAACAGAACTGATTGGGCTTTACAAACACATCTTTGTGTCTAAGTTCCTTAGTATTCTGCTGTTCAACCACAAGCCATGCCTGAAAATATGCAAGGTTGGCTTTCCATAGATCTACCACACTATTTGTGATCCCAGATGCAATTTTCACAGTTGCCTCTGCCACTGTACTAAAAGGCAGAGTCAACTTAACCTTGCTCCTCACTATGTCTCTTTGTGGATTGCTAAGATCATCTCTTCCTGCCTGTCTCTTCCCCATGCTCCCAACATGAGCAAGCATTCCCTCTTGAGCATACCCACCAAACAGTTCGGGAAAAGAGGCAAAACAAACTCTGAAAATCCAAAAATCGAACAGTAACCCAGGAATAAAACTTCCAAACAAACAAGACAAACCCAGAAACCAGTACCTAGACCAATCATCACCTCAAACCCAGATACGTAGATACCAGGATAGGAATATAATAAACAACAGCAAGGAAAATATGTCATCAAGAAATACAAGCTATCCTATCACAGCAGGTCATCAGAAATCAAAACATGTAACAGATATTTTGCAAAAGAGGTTGTTTGGAAGAAGTGAGAGGAGTGAGAACCTGGGGAAGGGATAGAGGTACACAAGAGGACCTACAGACAGACAGACAGACAGACAGACAGACAGGGAGCAGAGAGAGATCCATGAGGGTATAAACAGAGACTAGAGAAGGGTCATGTGTAAAGAACAGAGACAGGGAACAATCATACAGGGCAGCAGTATTTGGTGGTATATAAAGCACACTTGAGAACAGCAGCAGGTGGGGGAGGCAGGGAATGACTTAAGCATTTGCTAAGTCCCTGAAGGCAGACAACTGAAATTGTCTGTACACTGACAACTACAGAGGCAAGGTTCACCCACAGAACAGGAAGGGAATATAAATAGAAAAATGGACATATTGGTCAAAAACAAAAATGTTGAGTGTAACAGTATTGTGGCAATAAGCAACTAGGGAGAGTGCATCACATGAAAAAGCAAAAACTACAGATGACTGGAAGAGAAGAAGAGAATATCAGCTCAAAAGTCTATAAATTATTTTCAGCAAAATCATAAATGAAAAATTTCCTAAACTATAGAAGAAGATGCCATTTAAAGTAATGAAACATCCAAATAGATTAGACAAAAAAGTCCCTTTGATGGATAATAATCAAAACACTAAACATATAAAGAACTATAAACAACTGCAACAAAACAAAATTGACAAAAACTAAACAAAACAAAAACAAGTAACATGTAAATCAGACCTATTAGGTATATACCTGTATTCTTAATGTATACTATAAAAGAAAAAGTGTTTGGACACATGTGCTGCAGACTCAAAGAAAACACCCATGTTTCTCCAAGCAAGCCAATGATCCAAATGTTTTGGGCCAATTCAGAATCAGCCATGATAGCCAAGTTATTCATAGGTCACCGCCTGATTTGGCAAGTGAGGAGCACCACAAGGGACCACATGGGTGGTCACACCTGGCTGATGGTTTCCCTCCAGCCTCAGAGAGGACCCACCAACCCAGCTCCCACTGCTCAAAGACCTGCTCCTCCCCATTGTGGGCATTTATTTTTTCTGTGCTCACCATGCCTTGATTTCAGAGCTTCCCTGGGGTCCTCTCACAGCACCCAACAGCACAGTTCAGAGCAGGAAGCACAGAACCAACCAAGCCTGCACAATTGCAGCAAACTTGCAGAGAGGAACCTGTAAGATCCCGGGTTCCCCTCCCAAAGGCATTGGCCCAGACCATTATCTGCTCTCCTAAGCATATTCCTGGTTTTAAAGAAGGATCTCTGTTTTAATCTTTCTACCTCAGAGCCTTAGGGAAAGCCCCCAAGGCCTAGGCCCAAGACTGTTACTGGCTCTGTCAAGCATGTTCCAGGCTTTCTGAAGGAACCATCATTTTCTATACTTCAGGGAAAGCCTACCTTGGTGAGGCTAGCACTCAACACAACAGTGCTGTTATACTTTCACAGATAGTTGTCACTTCGTGTCATCTCGCTCATGTAGCACAACTATGCATTTTTTTCAAGAAAAATGAAGGCTTGTGGCACATCAGGCCATAATGTTGATAGTGACCATGTAATGCCACATTGAGCAGCTTGTTAGAGCTCTCTGTCTGGAGATGGGCCCAGTGACTCCTTATAAATCAGTGTTGTTTCCTTTCTTATTGTTTGAAGCCATATTTCTGGACAATCCTGGTGACAGCACTCTAATCTCCAACAGGCCTGGTTAGCATACTACTTATCTGTGGGGTATTTTACAGGCAGTCCTCCCTCAGCTAACTTCTACTTAGTGTGACTTAATATCTCCTAAGCACTAGTAAATCCTTCACATCTTCAATTCGACTCTTTGACACCAGAGTTTAATACTGCATTGCTAC
>NW_021615663.1:0-3187 GCF_004785775.1 Grammomys surdaster
CTCGGCCACCTAAGACAGGGCAGCCTCGGGTGGGGAGGCTGACCCCGTGACGGGTAAGAGTTTGAGCACCGCCCTCTAAAGAGACTCAGACCCACCGTGAGACCCCCAAATATGGGAGTTACGTAACCTTCCCAGGGACCTTTACCACCCTCTGCTTTTAA
The DNA here is from genome assembly GCF_004785775.1 of Grammomys surdaster. NCBI lineage: Eukaryota > Metazoa > Chordata > Mammalia > Rodentia > Muridae > Grammomys > Grammomys surdaster. The sequence continues at coordinate 162 of NW_021615663.1, forward strand.
AAACAAAAAAAAAGGGCAGATGTTAGGAGCCGCGGCAGAGCTGGCAAAGTCCGCCATCGCTAGGTGGCGCTGTCAGCCATAATTCTTCCTAGTAAACAAATAAAGTGCGCATGTGCCATGTAAAGCCCGCCAAGGCTAAGCCCATCCCACGGCGTTTGGCGCGCTACGAGTTTGCGGCCAATCAGAGATGATTACGCCGCTCTAGGGTGTATAAGGGTTTTTCCCAGGGCTGGGAGTCGTCTTCTACCACCATTTTGGTTTATGGGAATAAACGTGTTTCTACGGAAGGATTCTGGTGTGTGTGTGTGTGTGTGTGTGTGTGTGTGTGTGTATGTTTTGCCGGCGAGACCACTACACGCGTGCCCCGCACACAAACACCTAATGCATCAAAGCCCATAGTTCTGGGAAAGTCTCTAAATATACTAACCTTGCTTTTGGCTTTGGCAATTCCACTTCTTGCTAACTGTTCTTGTTACCCAAAGTATGTTGTTTTAGGGTTACAATTGCTGTGGTGAAACCACAGCATTACCAAAGCAACTTTGAGAGGAAAGATTTTTTTGTTCACAATTCAATTCCATACAATAGTTTATTATCAAAACCAGTAAGGGCAGGAACCTGGAGGCAGGAGCTGATGTCGAGGCCATGGAGGGTGCTGTTTACTGACTTTGTACCATGGCTTGCTCAGCCTGCTTTCTTATAGAACCCAGGACTGCCACCAGCTCAAGGATGGTACCACCTACAATGGGCAGGGCCCTTTCCCATCGATCACTAATTAAGAAGATGCCTTATAGCCAGATCTTATGCAGGCATGTTCTCATTGAGGCTCTCTCCTCTCTGATGACTTTAACTTGTGTGAACTTGACATAAAACTAGCCAGTACATTTGTCGGCTCAGAATATGTTTTGTGCTTAAAAGCGCACCCTGAGAAAGGCTTGGAGCTACAGTGGGATCCTGAATGTAAGTACCAGCACTTACTTACCAAGCCAGTGTCTCCTGATATGGTGGGTGAGAACTAAAAACCAGTTTGGGATCGAGGGGTCTTAGCAGGACTGAAGCTGAATTTTTTTGCAAGCAATCAGACTTTTTATACCTTATCAGTAACAGAATACAATGGAGGTTGCCAGGACCAATACAACTGTAGTTGCCAAGATACTATGATGTTTACAGCTATACAGGGTATACAAGATTAATGTCTAAGATTAATAATCCTGTCAAACCTCCACATGCTTTGCTGGCTCTAGGGAACACAGAGAATCATGGGCAGCCTGAATACTTTACTGCCTAAGGGAGTGCCTCTGTCTCTCAGGAACTGAAAGGCTCACAGTGCCCCAGGAGCCATGGATTCTAATCAGAAAATCTGTGACACATGCCTCTCAAGGCAGCTAGAGCAAGGACTCCTTGTACCTGAACACCCAGTGAAGTCACTGGCCTGCTGACTTAGACTTTCTGTGAAGTTTCAACTCAAAGGAAAGCCGTCTTCTTTGGTGGATTCCCCACAATAATACTATAAAACTTTTTGAAGTATGACTTGTAGACCTCAGTGAACTGCTCATTGCCAGAGCCTGTCCTTAGAGACTGGTTTTCTAAGGCTAACTAGAGCCTAGGAACCTACATTTTCAACTGCACAGGTAAGTCTGATACATACAATGTGAGAATATCTCCTTAGAGCAGGAGTTGATGCATTACACACAGCAGACTACATCTGGCCTGTTGTCTGCTGTGTGTGTGATAGATGCACTGAGTGTGTACCCCTGAACACACAGTGGGGGATGGAGGAATAGGTTGAACATCTTTTATCACTCTCCACCTTGTTTTCTGAGACAGGATCTCTCACTCAAGCTTCTAGAGATCTACCCTCCTCGGCTCCCCAATCCTGGGTTTACAGGCAGGCACTTATGTCTATTGCTTGCCTTTTAGTGGTTCTTGGGATTTGAACGCAGGTCCTATTCTTTCCCATCAAGCACTTTTACCCACCTAGCTGTCTCCTCAGCTCCTACTTTCTGGTTTTGTAAATAAAAATTTACTGGAATGAAGCAATACTCAGTTATTCATTGTTGGGCTGTAGTGTGTGTGGGCATGGGCCCTGTTTCTGTGCCCTCCCCCCAAGGGGCTAGGACTGGTGATCAGAGAGGCAGCGGCACGGGAATTTGACTGTTTTCACTCACACTGGCACACTGATGTCGGGCTGTGAGAAGCCAGAGGACTCTACTCTGTGTGTGAGACAACACAGTCTGGGGCCCCAGGTGGGGGATGGTCAGAGTTGTTGATTTGGGGGTCCCCAGGCCAGGAGGCATCTGGGAACTGACTGGATCTCAGGCCCTTGGGCTCTCAGGTGCTGCTGAGAGGCTGGGGAAGAGTCAAGGGTGGGACATACAGGCTGGATCAACCAGCAGCCAAAGTGGGCTGGGGGAAGCTCTGGCTGCATCCCATGAGATTAGATGGTGGCTCAGTAGTTGAAGACCTTCTCCCTGGTTCCCCACGGTGGGTCCCAGAGAAGAGAGGTAGTCCATGGTCACAGGCTATGGTCTTAAGACATTTATGGTCATGGTGGAAAGTGGATGAAGCTATACCTGCTATTCTCAGGGTGGGCCTGAGGTTAAATACCTTTTGCAAGGAGGAGGGTCTGGGAAGGCTTGCTTAATTGGCTACACCCTCTTCCTTTAGATATCTCATTAATATGGAGATCTGTCTTGAGGCTCTGGGGCCTGTAGTCATGCCCTCTACCTGTGTAGGGGCTAGTAGGAGAGTTGTCTTACATGACCACTGGCCACAGTCCTCTTTGAGAGGGGCTGTAGCTATGTGAAAGGAACCCGGGGCCCAGGAGCAAGGCCAAACTCCTACCAACCCTGAGGGTCTCTGGGGTTCAAAGACCAGGTACCCCGCTGCCTCTCACAGCCCCACATCTATCTATCATCACAGTCATCTTACCTCCTTCCCCCCCCCCCGTGTGTGTGTGTGTGTGTGTGTGTGTGTGTGTGTGTGCATATGCATATTTGTGCATATCTGTGTAGGTGAGTAGTCAATAT
>NW_021615664.1:0-5670 GCF_004785775.1 Grammomys surdaster
TGGTGGCACATGCCTTTAATCCCAGCACTTGGGAGGCAGAGGCAGGTGGATTTCTGAGTTCTAGGCAGCCTGGTCTACAGAGTGAGTTCCAGGACAGCCAGGGCTATACAGAGAAACCCTGTCTCAAAAAAAAACAAAACAAAAAATAGTTATTTTATATGTATGAGCACACTGTAGCTGTCTTCAGACACACCAGAAGAGGGGATCGGATCCTATTACTGACAGTTGTGAGCCACCATGTGGTTGCTGGGACTTGAACTCAGGACCTCTAGGAGGAGCAGTCAGTGCTCTTAACCACTGAGCCCTCTCTCCAGCCCCATTATTAGTATTATTATTGTGTATGTCTCTGTGTGTGCATACATGTGGATGCACATGAATGCAGGTACCCACAGAAGCCAGCAGTTGAATTCCTCTGGAACTGAATTACAGGCAGGTTTCAGCCCAAGACATACAGGCTGAGAACTGCGTCCTAAGTGCAGGGATAAACACAGCCAGGCTCTTTTCTATTATTATTATTATTACTATTGTTATTTTTATTATTATTATTATTATTATTATTATTATTATTATTATTATTATTTTGGTTTGGTTTTTTGAGACAGGGTTTCTCTGTGTAGCCCTGGCTGTCCTGGAACTCACTCTGTAGACCAGGCTGGCCTTGAACTCAGAAATCCGCCTGCCTCTGCCTCCCAAGTGCTGTGATTAAAGGCGTGTGCCACCACCGCCCGACTTATTATTTTTAAATAATTTATTTATTTTTATTTTGTGTACATTGGTGTGTGTATGTCTGTGTGAGGGTGCCAGATCCCCCAGAACAGGAATTACAGACAGTTGTGAGCCACTGAAAGAAGAATTTTAAGTTAGTTAAATAATATAACAAAAATACAAATAGTTAAAAATTACAGGTCAGCTAACTTGCTAACCCAAGGCTGTCATAAGAGATGCAGAATAGAAAAACAAAAGTCAATTGAGTGTTCAGAAAATCTGTTCTCGTGGTGTCTGACTTAGCTTCCTCTGAAGAAACTCCCACCAGAGGTCCCAAGGACTTATAAATTAGACTCAGCCTGATGGCCTGTTGACTTAGATAAACATTCACACTGGGTCCCAAGGCCACAGAGACCAGAGACTATTCTTGTGAGATTTGTTAAACCTCTGCCTGAAATCTGCTTACACGTATTACAGACATAACAACCAATTGTGTGTGATTACCCACAACCCTCTCCCTCCCCCTAGACTTTGTCTATAAAAACTCTAAGCTGTTAGATCTCAGAGTCGATTCCTCTGTCTCCTACGTGAGACACGTATCAATCTGAAGCTTCGTTTATTAAAAAACCTGACTTATGTTATTACAGCAAGAGGTCTCTAGAGTGTCTTTAGGGGTCACGTCATACCCAAGTCTATTTTTGGTTCTAGAGAGTCTTTCACCACCATGTAGGTACTGGGAATTGAACCCAGGTCCTCGAGAAAAAGCAGTCAGTGCTCTTTACTGCTAAGTCATCTCTCCAGCTTGTCACATGAATTTTGAAAGCAAGAAACCTAGAAGAGTTGATGGGGTGTTTCTTTTTTTATTTTTAAATTTGTAATTGTTTCTGTTTATGACTGTTTTGCCTAGCTGTGTGTATGGGCACCACATGTATATGCCTGGTGCCTGAGGAGGCCAGAAGAAGATGTCAGATTCCTGGAACTGTTGTGAGACACCATGTGGGTACAGGAAGCCAAACACAGGTTCTCTGTAAGAGGAACAAATGCTCTTAATTGGGGGGGGTGGGGAGGGGAGGTGAGGTGAGGGTCATCTCTCCAGATCAAGCTGATTAGGGTTTTACAGAAACCAAAACTAGCACCTCTGAAAAGTCAGTGACCTAGGCAAGCTCCAAGGATGCTTTCATGTAACAATCTCCTCTGGAATTCAAACCTTCCATCATGTAGGGAAACTTCTTTTGACAGAGGTGAAACAACAGGGGAGGTATAAGACTCCATCCTCCACAGAAGCTCATTAACATGGGAAGTAAACAACTCCACTTCAGGAAGTTCCTGAAACCAACCAAATTTGCCAAGTCCCTCTTTCCTTATTGAGGGACAAACCTTCTCAGACAAGTCAAGCTACAAAGAAGACTCTCAGACAAGCCCAACCTTAGAGGAGGTTCAGATCATACAGCCTGGATGATGCAGAGATAGCAGAGCTGCCTTCAAGAGGCATAGACCAACTGAGCTGCTGGGAAAGGACACTGCAACCTGTCAAGGCTGCAGATGTTCAGTGTGCTCCAGGTTCCCAGCTTTATGAGCTGTCACCCAGGCTGGGGTGGGCTTTTGGTGATACAACTGTCATTGAGTCATTTCTGCACCTATAAGTAACCCCTTACCCATGCCTTGTGCCCTTCCCTGACCTTGAGCAGGCCTAAGAGACCTTGTTTACCACAACAGACCAAATAATAGGACCTAGGTGGAACTAGCCACCTTGGCTGCATGTCAATAGACACCTAGGTGGAGTCACCCACCTTGGCAGCACGTAGATCCTGCTACAGGAACTTGAAAGAAGAACTGCCCCTGGGCTTGGCTTGAGACATGTCCAGCATTGACCAGTGGCCAAGAACGTATTATCCCACCCATCTCAGCCAGCAGAAACTAGGAAGAGTTCAGGCGGGGTCTTCCCCTTTAAATTGAAAGCTAAACATGAGCCTTGATCAGAGAACTTTTTCTTGGCTTCATCTTTTCTCGCTCTCCGTCCCCTTTTCGTTCCCAGCCATCTTTTCAGGTGAACCCGTTCGACTTGTAGCTGCTGGCCGGCAACAGTGCCTCTATAAATAGTTCCAATAAAACTGATTAGTTCTCCAAGTTGGACTTCCGGGGTATCTGTACTTTGGTCTCTCATTCTCTACCTGGGCAGAGGTGATGTCTGTTCACATTTCCCCGTCTCCCCAGGAGTAGTGCCACAACAGATGCCATCAAAAAGGAACCTCAAGACGTCAAGGACAACCTCATTCATACTGACCTCGCCAGAACACTAAGTAGATCCTTAGTCATAGGTTTTGATCCTTAGTCATAGGTTTTGGAGGGTATCATGTGTAGGTCATTAGTGCAATACATTGGAAACTGCCATGTTTAATGCCAGTCCTCTCCTGGTGTAAATGTGTAACATGAATACATTTAGGTCAGGGTCTCACCGGGATAGGGGCTGTCCTGTCATCTTTTAGAGCGCACTAAGCATGCCATAAACATGTACAAATACCACCCAATAAAGTTAACCTCTGGCATTTAATTGCTGTGAAATTAAATTCTTACTGGCTAAATGTCTATTCTGGTGAATTGACTCATGAAGATTTTTGTTAAGCTCAAGATTTTTAATACTGAAGCTCACAAAATAAGGCTATGTGAAAATAATTACTCTTGGGAGCCATTTGCCACTTCTCTGAAGCAGAGAAAAGAGAGAGAGAGGTCTGCCTGTCAGGCAGAGTCACGGCAGGTCAGGGTCTGGATTTCCTGGCCTGCTGAGGCATGGAATGATAAGAGGAGGTGCGTGTGAGGCTCAAGGCGAGGGCTGGAGAGTCTATTGACCTTGATGGAAGGAACAGAGCTTTTGGATGGGAACAAATGTCTTGTATCTATTTCAGCAGTTGTTCCTGTTAGTTTGTGGCTTTGCGTCCCATGATAATGGAGACTGGAAAAGCCATGAAGAATATACTCGTGGCTGGTGTGGTAATGACCTGCAGCCCTCCCAGATCTGTCTCTTGCATCTTTTTTCTGCCTTTCCTATAATCGTCCTCACTCTTCCATCAGAGGACTGCTTTACTCCCCCACCCCAGTGGGTTCGGTACAAATTACCATTTGTTCACCTCAGCAATTACTTTGTTTCATTTGCTTAGAGAATTAGTCATAATCTTTTTATAATTTTGGGACATAACTTCTTTATTCTTCCTTGCTCAAAACAATGTGTAAGGATATAAAGATTCATATAGAAGCTTGACACTCCATCATCTGAATTAGGTTGGCAGGTTTACAGGCCTAGGTTCCAGGAACTAGCTGGCCACCTGAAGAATTAGCCAGGGGGCAAGTCAGCCAGGTCATTCTGACAAAGAATAGCAGAACTACAAATACAGGTTGATCAAGTCACCCAGGGAGTGACTGACCACAATGGGCTAGGTTAAGGTCACATTCCTGAGAAAAATGTGTACAGGATGCTTCCCACTCCACCCCGGTTTATGACTTGTGTAAGGTGTTTCCCACTCTCCACCTTGGTATATGACTAGCTATTGTCACCTCCTGGTTTCCCCCTTCAGCCCCGTGGTTTGTGGTTTTCTCCTTTAAATACCCTTTGTTCCCGAGCCTCAGGTCGACGCTTCCCTTATGAGCGTAGGCCTCAGTCGACTGATAACCCGAAATCCGGAAATAAAGCCTTTTGCGGTTTGCAGCGAAAACTGCCTTGGCGGTTTTCAGTCTCTCGCGTGATTCTGGATGGTCGAACTCTCCTGTGGTTTGAGTGGGGGTCTCCCCACTCCAGGGGCCTTACGATGGGCTGGTGGCAGTTTCTCACACCTTTAGTCCCTGCACTCAGGAGGCAGAGGCAGGCAGATTTCTATGAGTTCAAGGCCAGTCTGGTCCATAAGGAGAGTCCAAGACAGCCAATGAGAGGTTCAACAACCTTGGAAATAAAAACTTAGTTTCTCAGGAAAATGAACAAGGTCCCCCCCCCCCCCAGGGGAGCCATGAACAATGGGCCATTAATGAATGATGGTCCTGACACTGGACCTGAGCTGGGCTCCTGGAATATCTAGCCCAAGGAGACGATGAGGCGGGAGCTGAGCCTGTTCTCGACATTTCTTAAGGCCTCACCAATAGTAATAAAACTAACATAGCAGCCAGTCAAACTTGTACTAATGTTGCTGCTGCACTTCTAGCTAATCAAATTAGAGGTTACCTAACCCTTCTAGAAAATTCTCCTAGACCTGAGTAACAAGGGGGGGGGGGGGGCTGTGAGCTCATCTGGTTGTCACCATTTTGAGGAATGGTTAACCCATGCATGCTGGTGGTTTTGTAAGACTTTGGGGTCTAATTGTAGGATTTTTTGGTTTTAAGAATCCCACTGTTCCAGGAGACATACCACCGGAAGGGGCACATTCCTTAGTCTGAGGACACTTGCTGGATTAACATTCAGAGGAGGAAGGAAGAGGCTGATTAACATTCCTCAGACCACGGGGAGGGAACCCACCTGCAGGTAAGGAGGCCCCAGAGTGTAGATACATTCCAGCAATCAGGAATCTGAGCCCTTAACAATAAACCTGGGCAAAAGGAAGACACTCCTTGTCATAATCCTAGTCTTCTAGAGAAGGAACCCGGAAAGGTCAGACTTTGTGGTTTGCCCTCGTAAACTATACTGTACCCATAAATACTGTACCCAGCTCTTGTTTGGCACTCTCTCTTGCCTGCATGCGAGAGAGTCCTAGTCACTAGTTTCATTAAACCAAACCTCATGTGATTGCAGCGAGTCCTGTCCATGTGCGTCTCTGTGAGAGCGCATCCCCTGGTTTTAGAACTTAGAGTCCAACAGTTTCTGGAGAATAAATGCTCAGTTTCTGCAGAATAAATGCTCCTTGCCTTTGCATACTATTTGAGTCTAGGGTCATCCTTCAGCAAATCTTGGCCGTTAAGACCCAGACTACACAGAGAAACCCTGTC
>NW_021615664.1:5770-6517 GCF_004785775.1 Grammomys surdaster
AGAAATCCGCCTGCCTCTGCCTCCCAAGTGCTGGGATTAAAGGCGTGAGCCACCACTGCCCAGCATAGAATGTCTTTATAACACATATTAACATTAACGTATGCTTACAGCAATGAGACTAAGGCAGCAGAAGACTCAGCCTGGCCATTTTAAAATTTTACCAAATGTGTAATGAGACTGCCTCAGAGTAATTCATTCACGTGGATCCTGAAGAGCATTGCTTTATACACACTACTGGGGAAGCATCCTCGTACCACAGGGTGGGAGGCTGCCTTCAGTGACCGCACCTTTTGGAAATTAATCTGTATCCTGGGGGTGGGGGTGGGGGAGACTGCCATGTGTTTAGCATCTAATTATAATGCATCAAGGATCCCGAGTACTCGGCTTTGTGAACAAAACCAATGAGACAGGGTTCTGATAAGCCTGGACACTTGGGAAACTTCTGCAGAACTGGGCTGTAGTTACTAGACTATTCCTTTAAAGTTATTTGTGTAGGAGCTGGAGAGGAAAATGGATCAGTGATCAGAGTAGTTGCTGCCTTTGCAGACCTCAATCCGGTTTCCAGCACCCACACTGGCCGGCTCACACTGGGCAGCTCACACAGGGCAGCTCACACAGGGCAGCTCACACTGCCTGTAATTCTACCTCCCGAGGACACACTGTCCTCTTTTGGTCTCCATAGACAACCACACACTCTCATCACACACACACACACACACACACACACACACACACACACACACACAC
>NW_021615665.1:0-6820 GCF_004785775.1 Grammomys surdaster
TATGAAATCACTGTCAGGAATTATGACATCATCCTTTCATCTAAACAGTATTATTAGGTGGAAGCACATATTGATCTGCAGGAAATGTCCCAAATACGGTGGGCTGATGCCCAGGATTCATTAGGCCCTATATTAGTGGCATAAAGGCCTATCAGCAGTGAGAAACAATCCTGGGATGAAGTCTCTGGGGTCCATGCATCTCAGCACACACCCATGCAAAATGGTGGGCTAACTCCAGGTAACTCACTTGCTTGCCACAGCCTTCCCTGTATAGCTTTTGTCACAACCTCTTGCTCATACTCCATACCCTGATGAACTCATTAGTCACCTCACCCACCCCCACCAAAAATGCCAGCTCTGCTTAATAAAAATAACCAGATGCAAAAAGAGGATAAATGTGCACACATATCTTTGGTTTTCAAAGATTAGTCACAATCTGACACTTTCTGGAATGGATTTAGCAACCCTCAGACTAAAAGTATACCATTCCACTAAATGCCATTTCAGGGAAAATTTCTCTCAGAGGATGAGGCATCATGGTTGCACCATGCTCTAAATAGGAACACCACACCAGGTTTAATCTGTTGCTGTAACAGTGTCAGGCATTGATTGTGGACTCAGTGAGCTCCATGGTCAGAAAATCCATGTGGCAACATTTCCTATGTATGCATCAAGTCACTGAGGACAGGGAGCTGAGCTTCTGTTGACCTTGGAAAGATGTAGGTAAAATTCTCTGATGCTTTGTATGTGCTGCTGCTCTGTCTTTATCAATGTCAGTTGGCAGAAAAGATGCTGATCCGTGTGGATGAGGGCATTTCAGAAACAGCAGGTTGATTTGCAGCTTAGGTTTGCCAAACTCTACACTGTCAAAAAATGATGCTTTATGAGGTGAGATGCCAGGGAGGTGGGAACTTGTGGAGATGACAAACTCTGAGTAGAGAGGACCTCACTAGGTACTTTTGTACTGGCTGGTTTTGTGTGTCCACTTGACACTCACAGAGAAAGGAGCCTCCCTTGAGGAAATGTGTCCATGAGGTCCAGATGTAAGGCATTTTTCCCAACTAGTGACCAAGGGTGGGCGGACCCATTGTGAGTTAATCTTGAACCAACCAGAGGATGATCATCAGTTACAATGGTTAATGTGGTAGAGAGAGGAAGCCTGGAATAGTAAAAGGTGAAATAGAGCTAGGGGATTGTCAAAGATCAAGTTACTTGAGGAAAGGCAGTTCTCTGATTTACAAGAACAGATTTGATTTGATGATGCCATTATAAAACAATGTCACTTAGAAGCTTTAAGAGTTTGGGACAAACTCGAAAATCTGGGGAAAGGTCCACCACATATATTAGGGTTGTTTAAGGCTCTGGGTAAGCCTTCACAGATTTTTTTTGCAAATATTGGCTTCAACTGTGAACAAAGACATAACAGATCCTGGCATGAGACAGGTGTTGATAGAGACCTTGGCATACGAGAACTTGAGTACCAAATGTAAAAGACTTATTAGACTGTTAAAGGTGAATGCAGCATCACTGGATGAGTGAAGAAGGGACAGAACTTAGAGGTTTCCACAAGTATCATGTCAATACCATAGGACAAGCTATTGCTAAGGATCTGTGATATCAAAATCCCTAGTGCTTCAATTGTAGTGAACTCAGCCATTTGCAAAGAAACTGGGACCAAGCTGTCAAATTCCTCAGATCTCAAAATGTCCAGTGTGTGTTAACTTTGAGAAATATAACACTTTCTGCAAGAGAAGGGATCAAGCCATTTCTAGTGACAATGGGTTCTTGGATAGAACACTTTCCTCCTGTTTGCGTTCTTTGGGTCTGTGGGGTTTATCATGGGTATTCTGTACTTTTTGGCCAATATCCCTTATCAATGAGTACATACCATTCATGTCTTCCTGGATCTGGGTTACTTCACTCAGGATGATATTTTCTAGTTCCATCTATTTGCCTGCAAAATTTATTATATCCTTGGTTTTAATATCAGAATATTATTCCATTATATAAATGAGCCACATTTTCTGTATCTATTCTTGGAATGAGGAACATCAGGGTTGCTTCCAGTTTCTGGCTACTATCAATAAGGTTGATATGACCATAGTGGAGCACGGGTCCTTGTAGTATGGAGGAGCCTCTGTGAGTGTATGCCCAGGAGCAATATAGCTGGGTCTTCAGGTAGAACTATTTACAACTTTTCAATGCTTAAATCCCATTTAGAAGAGGGACCAAAATAGTCATGGGAGGCAGAGAGAGGGAGGGATCTGGGTGGGAGAGAGGAAAAGAAGGGGAATGGGGGAGGGGTAGAATCAGGTATGATGAGAGACAGGAGAGAGGACCAGAGGGCCAGGAGAATGAATAGAAATATGCAGCTGCCAGAGGGTGGGGAAGAATCTTGAGTAAGTCCCAGATGATGTATGTAAAAAAAAATATGCAGTGGGGGTGTGGAAGGACTGGAAAATATTTTCTGGCAAATAGTGGTTAATAATCAGAGATCAAAATTAAAATTTCAGTAAACGGTGTTGAAACAGAAGTTTTGGTGGACACAGGAGATGATCTCACTATCATTTCCCAAAATTATTGTAATTCAGAATGGACATTTCAAAAGATTTGTACACAGTTTAAAGGAAATTGGAAAATTATCTGAAATAAAACAAGATGTAACATGGGTTAGATGTGTAGGACCAGAAGGAAAACCAGGGTAAGTTAAGATTTTATGTGTCTGACATACACATGAAGTTATATGGAAGAGATCTTTTACAAAAATGAGGTACTCAAATTAATTCCTGCAATCCCAGAGACAGCTCATGATGAAATGATGGATGGAATGTTAGATGCTCCTGGGGATGGTATTGATATTTGTCATCAAAAATAATCCCAGGCTGTGTCAATTGTCTAAATACAGGGTATCCCAGGGATTGAGTTTCACATTTATGGGGGAGGGACACTGCTGAAATACCAATGGCCCCACCCCTAAAGTGGTTGACACACAAGCCTGTGTGGGTAGAGCAGTGGTCCTTAACTAAGGAAAAAATTACATCCACTTGAACAACTGCAGGTTCAACATATAGAAGAGTCTATCAGCCCTTGGAATCCTGGTGTTTTATATTTAAAAGAAAGGAAGGAAGGAAGAGAAAGAAAGAAATCAGAGAAATGGAGGATGCTAACAGTTTGAAGAACAGTGAATAGACTAATTCAATCTATGTGTCCATCACAGTTGGAATTCCTTTACCTTCTTTATTACCTAAGTCATGGCCTATGATAGTAATGTCCACCTGATCTGCAGGAAGCATTCTTATCTCTGTAGAGAGCCTTCCATTTATAGAAAATGCAGGATGCCTAAAGAGGAATGACAGACATCTCGCCAATCCTGGGGCATGTTTAAAGATTTGACTTTGGAGGAGGGAGTCCAAGGGTCATGCATGCCCTCGTCACCATTTGATTTCCCTTTGAAGTCACCAGCCTGATAAAGATACCAATTTGGAGGGACTTAGTCTGGGTGGTATGGACATTAACAAGGATGTCTGGACTCACAGCAAAGACTCTGAGGTGGCCGAGCTGCTGGGAGGTGGGAGGAGGGGCAAAGGGAGAAGTGGCACGCTGTGCAGAGTAGGGGGGGATTAGGGTGAACTGGGTAGGACAACAATATGATCCCAGGACTGAGGAAGCAATTGTTTTGGGAATCTCCACTATGGCCTTTTTTAGTGCTTCAAAATCTGTGTGGGATGGTCTTCAGGACATTCATCATCAGAGCCATCTTATGGGGAAGGTGAAGCATCTTTAGGGGGCCCCAGATTAGAGGGAACTACACATTGGTAGACAGAAACTATAATGGGCAGAAAATGGAGGAGAAGGGGGCTTTCCTTCCTGGTTCCCTTGGCAGTGGGTGAGATAAATGATCCAAGTCCATTGTACCAGAGCTATAAGGATCACCTACCACCATCAAGGGGACCACCTCACGAATCCTTCCCTAAAGGAATTGGCTTCCTTTTGAGTAAGTTTCATGTGATGAATCCTGAGCAGGGTGCTTGTCCCTCTCATTTGAGACTCCTTTTAATGTGATGATATATTTTCCATGATAGAAATGGTTTGAAAATGCCAAGATCAGAGGTGAATGTTTCTGGTGGGGCACATATCTCCACAGGAGAGTCCCCAAAGTCCTACACATAAGCCTACCTGCAGATTTCTGAGAATCTGCTGACCACCCTAAGGGATTTTAACTGTTCATTGAGTTACTGGTTTTTTTTTTCAAAAAGAGAAAAATATAAAGGTTTATAGTCAACACCCATGATGGGTGTTGGGATGATGGGTCTGGGAAGAGGGCTGGGGGGATTATACCAATACCAAGGAGTATGTGTGGTCAGAAGGTGTCAGTTGGCCTAATCAATGTACCCAGTCCCTCAATATGATGCAAACCAAAAGTAAGAGAAAGAAAATACACTGTAAGCCCTTGTCACAGGAGGGAAGACCATCGTGTGTGGGGGTGGGGAAGCGTATCAATGTATCCAGGGTGGGATAGCTCACATTCCTCCTGTGCATACTTGTGGTCTTCATGCCCCACATTGTGTAGCCAGTTGCTATTAGGCTCCACCTCCCTGTCCATCATGGCTCGCTAGCTGCCATCAACAAATATGGATCCTGAGAGGGGAAGCCAGGTAGGAACAGCCAAAAGCAGAAAAGTCCTCAGGCAGCTGTGAATGCGGCTAGAACAAACTCTCAGAAGACAAATTCAGTGAGACAGAAAGTTTAAAAGGGGGACCAAAGGCTACTTAAACCACTGTGGGAGTAAGTAGAGAACATTGAGGTTGAGTGTACATCATTGGCTGGGGCCGATGCACTTAGGATGCCTCATTTGAATAAGGGGGAATTCCTGGTGTATTTTAGTGGAATTGAGCCTCTACTTTCTTCTGTCTTTTGCATCTCTGCCAACACATTTTCACTGTGGCCATGGCCATCATCAACACGGGGCCTCTGAGTGATGGTGCAGTGAGGAGAAGAGCACAGGGGGATTTCCCAAGCTGAGCTACAGAAATGTCTGGGATTAAGAAGCACAAGGAAAAAAAAAAGAAGCACAAGAATGCCCAGCACCCATTGGGGTCTGGTTTTTCCATCTCAAGATTGGAGGATCGGGGAAATACCCAGCTCTCACGGTCTATCAATTCTTTGGTCTGGGAACTTGGTGTAGAGAGAGCAGCTGCCAAGAATGGCTTGAACAGCAGAAAGGACAAGAGTGCATTGGAGGGGTGAAATTAAATCAAAGGAGCCCATATTGATATGCTGATTACAAAAACTGGGGAAAGCAGTGCTATGTTATGCCAGGGAAGCAGAGAGACACAGGAAGAAATTCTGTAGTGCCATGCTGTAAAGTTCTGGATTTTTATGTGGATAATAAAAACATTAATCATAATTTGGAGCCAATGTCACTAAAGGCTGTCTGACACTGATCCCCACAAAACTTCCTCCAGAGAGTCAGGCTGGACTGGGTATGGGCTCCTGGTCCTGCATTCTTTCATACATCCTGTTGGAGTTCCTTGCAATTCTGAAACTTCTATTTTTAGATTTGTATCTCAACTTGGTGATACAAAGACCCCACTGTTGGAGATATTAAGACCCCATGAAATGTTGGTCATGTGATTAAAAGTGAGAGTAATCAGTGTATGGTAAGAAAACTTTCCTCCAATTTTCATGACCTATGTTACATCTTGAAACTTATCAAAGACAGGAGAAGATACACTTAACACAAGTTCTCCTCTCGCCTCCATATGTGAACCAGAGCCCAGGAGCATCCGCACACAGGTATATCCATGAGCACAGTAGATGTAAACAATTAAAATTATTTGTTAAATAGATTAATAGCTATGAAGCTGATCTTGGCAGGAGCTGGCCACTAGAGGAGACTCATCATAACTCTAAAAGCAAGGGAATTTCAGTGTTTTCTTGAAATAAATGTGAACTAAAAGGGAAAGGATCCATGCACATCCTAAGATAACTGTAGGAACAAGGTACCCTGGAAACAGGCTCAGTAAACTGAGTCTTCAAAGAACAGGTGTCTTGAGGATGAATGTCACACTCAGACCTCCTGAACTTACCTAATTCTCCTGTTACATCTAGACTGTGACCTTCTCACAGAAGCTCTCTGACTTCTCCTGTTACAGCTTTCTGACCAGTTATTGGGACAGGGTTTTTGGTACCCCAGACAAGCTCCAGATTCATTCTGTGTCCTTCCAGGAGGTCAGAGAGAGAACAGACACAGCAGACGTGACTTTTTTCTGCCTCCTAGCCATTGGCCCCTGTCACATGTGACTAATCACTTGTCCTACAATGAGAACTTTCACCTACAACACCATGTTCCCCACCTACATTCTTTTTGTTTAAATTCCTGCCTGAGTAAGGTTCACAGATTCTTCTTCCTGTTTGTGAAGCATGATCGTCCTAGCAGCACAGAGCCAGACCTGAGAGCCAACCATGCCACGGAATCAAATGCATAGCTGGCTGAATGCTGTGCTCTTTGGGCTCCTGCTTCTTGTCCATGTGCAGGATGAGACTCACTAAACTGGCAATGTGGAATGATTGGAGTCAGAGCTGCCAAGTTCTGTGCATCAGAGCTGAGCTTGTGGGAGGGAAGGCATGGGGGCACGGAGGGAACTGATTGAAACCATAGGTCAGACATTCTCAAACTGTAGGTCACAACCATTGGAAAATTTGTACATCCGCTGGCATTAGAAACGCCAGCCATAAAATTACTGTTGTTGCTACTTCCTAATTTAATGTTGCTCTTGAGTAATTTCTCAGCTCTCAGAAATATGTGTTTTCTAATACT
>NW_021615665.1:6830-10576 GCF_004785775.1 Grammomys surdaster
TAAACAATAGAAATGTGTTTATAGTTGTGGAGAGCTCAAAGCTCAAGGTTGAGACACCAGCATATGTGCTGTGAGATGAGGGCTAGCTCTCTTTGCCAAAGATTGAACCTTATGTCTTCAACTGAGCAGACAAGATAAATAATGTGGTTCCAGATCAGGAAACATTGTGTTCATATATGAAATTACCAAAGAATACATAAAACCCCAACATTACAGGAATACAGCTTAGTGAAGAGGACTTATCTAGAGTGTGCAAGACCCTAGATACAGTTCTCTGTAGTGGCTTTCTTTTTAGATTCCCTGGTCTCCTGTAACAACTCCTAAAGACTCAATCCTTACTAACATCCCATTGAAGAACAGGTTTCACCATGGGCATGTGAAACATAAACTTTCAGAATATAGCACACAGAGGTCCCCATATTGGCCATCAAGGTTGTGAACAATGGAAAATGTCTATACTTATTGTTCTTGTAAATCAAATGTCACCTATGTTCAATATTTAAGACAATCTATCAATGTAGTCTACTTCTGTCCCAAGGTGGCAAGTGGTGCAAGTTATACAAAAAGTAGATCTGGGTATATATTAGCTTTTTATCCTGAGGTTTTGTGTGTGTGTGTGTGTGTGTGTGTGTGTGTGTCTGTGTGTGTGTGTGTCTGTGTGTCTGTGTGTCTGTGTCTGTGTATCTTTGTGTGGATCCAGAAGCGTAGGGATGATTCCTTTGTGTCTGCTAAGGTTTGTTTTTATCCACATAGATTCTGCAGACGCTGTGAAGCCTACACTTGCATAATCAGAGCACATCTGTGAAGATGTTTGACAGTAGAGTGTGTCATACAAGTAGGATGGGGATGTCAGAAGGTTCAGACATGTTCAGTAGAGATCCTTATTCCCTGCCTCCCTGAGACCAGGTCTTTTCACGAACTGGTCGTCTTGACTTTTTTTTCAATCTCCTGGTTCCCTGTGACTTCTCTATACTACTTCTGACCAATTTATCCTCAAGAAGTTATTTGTGGATTAACAAGCTTTTCATTTTTCAATCCGTTGCAGTGAAGGCTATCCACAGAACAGCATGACCTTTGAGGTTATATGTCTAGCAAGGTGTAGATCATCCTCTATTCTCAGAATAACGTTGAGTTCTCCTTGTAAAATGGAGTCTCTCAGTGCAAGGCATACTTTGGAAAAGCACAGTTTTATATAGTATGGAGTATAGTATATATGACTTATAGCTGAGTGCAGCTTGTTCCCAACTATGCACACATTGGGAGCTTTATTTTTCAGTCTGCTTTTATCAATCAGTTGTGAACATTTCAAGCATGAGTTTCTCTGCTATACTCTCACATCGTTGGACTAGAAACCCTAAAGGAGAATTACTGAATCAATGCACAAAGATACGTTTAACCTTTGAAGAAAATGCCAGTAACTTGATCTTTGACAAAGGAGCTAAAACTGTCCAGTGGAAAAAGGACAGCATTTTCAACAAATGGTGCTGGTTCAACTGGAAGACAACATGTAGAAGAATGAAAATTGATCCATTCTTATCTCCTTGTACAAAGCTCAAGTCTAAGTGGATAAAGGACCTCCACATAAAACCAGATACACTGAAACTAATAGAAGAGAAGGTGGGGAAAAGCCTCGAATACTTGGGCACAGGGGAAAAGTTCCTGAACAGAACTCCAATGGCATATGCTCTAAGATCGAGAATTGACAAATGGGACTTCATAAAATTGCAAAGTTTCTGTAAGGCAAAGGACACTGTCAATAGGACAAAACGACAACCAACAAATTGGGAAAAGATCTTTACCAATCCTTCATCTGATAGAGGGCTAATATCCAATATATACAAAGAACTCAAGAAATTAGACTCCAGACAACCAAATTACCCTATTAAAAAATGGGGTATAGAGCTTAACAAAGAATTTTCAACAGAAGAAACTCGAATGGCCGAGAAGCACCTAAAGAAATGCTCGGCATCCTTAGTCGTCAGGGAAATGCAAATCAAAACAACCCTGAGATTCCATCTCACACCAGTCAGAATGGCTAAGATTAAAAACTCAGGTGATAGAAGATGCTGGCGAGGGTGTGGAGAAAGAGGAACACTCCTCCATTGTTGGTGGGACTGCAAGATGGTGCAACCACTTTGGAAATCAGTCTGGTGGTTCCTCAGAAAATTGGACATAGCATTACCCAAGGATCCAGCTATACCACTCCTAGGCATATACCCAGAAGATGCTCGAACATATAATAAGGACATATGCTCAACTATGTTCATAGCAGCCTTATTTATAATAGCCAGGAGCTGGAAAGAACCCAGATGTCCTTCAACTGAGGAATGGATTAAAAAAATGTGGTATATTTACACAATGGAGTATTACTCAGCTATTAAAAACAATGAATTTGAGAGGTTCCTAGGTAAATGGATGGAACTAGAAATTATCATCCTGAGTGAGGTAAGCCAATCACAAAAGAACACACATGGTATTCACTCACTGATTATTGGATATTAGCCCAGAACCTTGAAATGCCCAAGATGCAACTCACAGGCCACATGAAGTCCATAAAGAATGAAGACCAAGTGGGGGTGATTCGGTCCTTCTTAGAAGGAGCAACCAAATACTCAAGGGAGCAAATATGGAGACAAAGCGAGGGACAAAAACTGAAGGAGGGGCCGTCTGAAGACCTTTCCAGCTGAGTATCCATCCCATGTGCAGTCACCAAAGGTAGATGCTGATGTGGAAGTCAGGAAGTGCATGCTGATAAGAGCCTGATATGGATGTCTCCTCAGAGGTCTTCAAGAGTCTGACATATTCAGAGGCAGATGCTCACAACTAGCCATTGAAGTGATCATGGGGTTCTCAATGGAGGAGTTAGAGTGAAGACTGAAGGAGCTGAAAGGATTTGTGGCCCTTGAGGAGAGCAACAATACCAACCAACCACAGCTCCCAGGGTCTAAACCACCAGCCTGGGAGCACTTATGGAGGGATCCAGGGCTTTAGCTGAATATATAAGAGTGGAGGGCCCTGCTGGGTACAGGTGGAAGATGAGATCCTTGACCTCATGAAGGCTGGACGCCCCAGGGGGTGGGAGTTTTGAGGGTGGGGAGGTGGGAGTGGGGGGGTAGATAGAGGTTACATCCGCAGAGAAGGAGGAGGGGTGAGGGGATTGGGGGTTCCTGGGTGGGTGGGGGATGGGGTGAGGGGACAACATGTGAAATGTGAATAAAACATCCAATTAAAAAAAAAAAAAAACAACCAATTCTGTCAATAAGTTTATTTAATAACCAATTCTGTCAATATCTTTAATTAAACACCATTTCTGTCAATATCTTTATTTAAAAACCAATTCTGTCAATATCTTTTTTTAACAACCAATTCTATCAATATCTAAATTTAATAGACAGTTCTGTCAATATCTTTACTTAAAAACCAAATCTGTCAATGTTTGTTATTAATAAACAATTCTGTCAATATCTTTATTTAAAAAGCAATTCAGTCAATATCTTTATTTAACAACCAATTCTGTCAATATCTTTATTTAAAAACCAATTCTGTCAACATCTTTATTTAAACAACAATTCTGTCAATATCTTTATTTAAAATCCAATTCTGTCAATATCGTTATTTAATAATCAATTTTGTAGTAATCAATTCTCTCAATATCTTTATTTAATAAATATTTCTGTCAATATTTTTATTTAAAAAACAATTCTGTCAATATCTTTATTTAATAATCAATTCTGTAATAACCAACT
>NW_021615666.1:0-1089 GCF_004785775.1 Grammomys surdaster
TTCCTATGTGTTGTTGAATATAAAATGATCAATTTTGCTATTGTTGTTTTTAGAGGTTGAACAATTAAAATAATTCCACCACAGTTTAGTTTTGAAAAAGTCTATTGGGCATATGGAGGTGTCCATTGTTTGCATAAAATTCCCAAATTTAAAAATCTGACCATGATGGTGTGCAAAAGTGATAGTCCCATGGAAGAAATCAAGGGTGAAATCTCTTTTATTTGTGATGCTATCCCAATGGGAGGTTGTGATCCAGATTCTCCATAATCCTAAATCTTTCCATCTTCTAAAGCTGACTTCTAGAGTAGAGTTCATTTGACCATAAATGACAACAACCTTTGCTGATGATGTCATCATTTGTTTATCGTATATCATAGCCCTTGCCGTGTATATCTGCATGGGTTCTGATATCACATTCACAAAGGCTAAACAGATCCCATGTCTTTGAATTTCTTCTCTCAAGTCTGAGGGAAACTGTATACCGTGGTCATCATTTGATTGGACTACTCTTATCCAACTCCATTTAAAATGAGGCATCGAGGAGACCATGGCATGGGACAAACATGTGTCCTTGGTGGCTATCTGACAGACAGGGAAATTGATCATGGTCACTCAAGTTAGGATTAAATGGTCCAAAGAAAACCTAACGATATGGAACAGAATATGAAATATCTACATGAGGAAGTTAGGAAGTTTGGTCTTATACATGAGTAATGTTCATCACCTTTCAGAATTCCTTTTAAGGACAGTAAGATTCCCTTATAAATATCATGTATTATTTCTATTATATTCTATAATACTCCTGACAAGTCTGAATATTCTTGGAAACAATTTTGCCTCTTCCCCAAATACATCTACGATCGGAGTATCTAATCCTTTAAAAAATATGTATAACAGCACACTCACAAATGCATGCTGTCCAAGTTTTCTCCCGAGACACATGTGAATAGAATAAAAAAGTGTTAACTCATCCAGTGTCACACATTCTCACCTTTGGTTTCCTGTTATTAACTGCCAGTTTTAAGGCTGTTGTCCATGATGGTCCTGTAAGTTGTATATCACATCTACGGTGTCCTCCACAGTCATAAT
>NW_021615667.1:0-6256 GCF_004785775.1 Grammomys surdaster
CAATGTTGACTTAATTCATCAGACATAGACTGGTTCCCAACTGGAAGCCTTACCTCCAATGCCTTGAATTCAAGTTGCTAGAAAGTACACAGCATGCTCCCAGACAAAAAAGTAAAGGGAATAAAGACCAAATGGGACTCATACCATATAGATTCCTTCAATTCTACATGTACACTTAAAAACAAGCAATGTACCCTCTTATAAAATTTTCCCTCATCCAATGCTTAGGGAAAAGTGAAGAAGATAGTGGGAAAGACCATGAGAGTCAAAAAGTGAGGATCTTGCCTGTGAACATAAATCTTCTAGAAAGACCATAGGTAGACCTTGAAGTCACACCAATACTACCCCACCATATGATCTCAAGAAGGAACACAACAGTGAGCATACCAAACTTGATGGAAGAAAGTTTCCAAGCTTTTAGCATGCATAAGCATTTGCAGGAAAATGTAAATCGGGGAATATAAGTGGTTGACATAGCCAAGAAAGGGAAAAAAGATTAGCCATGTATTACCAAATGATAAGCAATCAGAATATAAAGCAATGCAATTAATTAAATAAGAGGCCATGTACACTTTAGGATTGCAGGAAGGGGTACAAAGGATATTGTAGAGAAGGAAAATGTAAAGAAAGAACAATGAAACTATAATGTTAAAAACAAATTACAAAATAGCAGTTAAAAATAAAGCAACAAACAATACTTTGAGGGAAAAATGACACTGAGTTCAACAACAGATGTTCAAAAATAATAATGTGTGTCTTCGTGTGTGTCTGTTTTCATGTGTGTAATATTAAACTCAAGTAAGATTTCATTACTCCTACTCTTATAAAATTTATAATGATGCCCTTCATCTAGAGTGAATTACATATTCACAGACTTCACTGACTTTATTATGATAAAGGTATTGTGTATGATATCATTCTCACTATTGATATTTCTCACTAAATGAAACACATTCATTTCATATTAAAATGGTGTGTTTTGATATGAAGTACAAGAGCCTTATATTGCAGACACAATCTGAACCCCACGGTCCTTTTCATATATTGTACCCTTCTTAATATGTTACCTGATATTCTTAACATCTTTATAATACATTGTAAAGCTGCTCAAAATCCTGCTCCTTGTGATGGCCATCAACAATATGTAGTGCTATAATTATGCTCCACACTCTACTAACATTCACCCTTGTCTCTCCTTTTCAAATTGGTTCTTTTTGTTGTATCAGTAATTTATGATATTCCAAATTCCTCATGAGGCAATTTACCATTTTGCTAATGTCTTAGTTTCTGTTGCTGTAACAAAACACCCTGGTCAAAAGGAACATATGAGAAAAGTGGTGATTTCCTATGTACCTTGGTCACAGTTAATTGAAAGAAGCCAAGACAAGAACATAGATGCAGGGCCCAATTAGGATCCATGGTATAATGCTTACTGTTGCCATCATATCTATGTTGTCTACAATGCTATTTCTTACAGTGCCCACAACAACTTGCCAGAGGTGGAACTGTTCACAAACAGTAGGATCACCTTATATTAATCAATAATTAAGAACATGTCTTACACACATACACATGTCAAAATGATGGCAGCTATTCCCCAATTGAGAGTCCCTGTTCTCAAAGTTTAGGTTTGTGATCTCATGAATGAACTCATTTTCCACCAAACCTTAATCACTGGTATTTAATTAGGTAGAGTTATCCTGCTGTGTCAGTAAGATATTAGTATATTACTTACTTATTTTGTATGATTTAGTAGTACTTTTGTTATGACAAAGTAGAAAGAGGTTGAGTACCATCTAACACTTAAAAGTATCAAAGTTTCAATCATGAAATTTAGCTTTGCACTTCTGAAGAAAATTTGAATCTGGTCTAACTAAAAGAACATAACATTTTGGGACAAATATACACCCTAGCAACCCTGCACTAGAAGCCAAGATGGAGAAGACCTCCACAACTACCATGGCCTTCCCTCTTGTGCTGTGGTAGACAGGGAGGAAGGTGATCCAGACACTGCAGAACATCAGCATGCTGAACGTTAGGAACTTGGCTTCATTGAATCTGTCAGGAAGATTCCTAGCAAGAAAAGCCACAGTGAAGCTCCCCAGAGCCAATGAACTCAAGTATCCCAGGACAAAGTGGAAGGCCATGACAGAGCCTTTGTTGCAAATAATGATGATCTTCCCATGTTCTGATTGTATGTCTCTGTCAACAAAGGGAGGAGATGTTTCCAGCCAGATTCCACAGAGAACAAGTTGGATTAGGGTACAAATTGGGATGACCAACTTAGGTGCCCCAGCTGCCAGCATCCCTCTCATCCTATTTCCTGGAATAGTGAGCTTGAAAGCCATGACCACAGCTATAGTTTTGGCCAACACTGTAGAAACAGCCCCTGTGAAAAATATTCCAAATGTGGTCTGCTGTAGGAGGCAGGTGGACTGGTTGGGATGTCCAATGAAGAGCAGTGAGCAGAGAAAGCACAAGATGAGAAAAATGAGGAGGATGTAGCTGAGAATCCGGTTATTGGCCTTCACAATGGAAGTATCCTTGTACTTCACAAAAGTGATGAGTACTAGAACCGTGAGCACAGAGAAGCACAGGGCCATGCAGCCTAGGGCCATCCCCAATGGATCTTCATAAGCCAGGAATGATATAGCTCTTTTCAGGCAGTAGGTTTGCTGTAGGTTGGCATACTTATCATCTGGACATCTTACACACTGCTCCATATCTGCTGGTGAAAAACAAACCTTCAGAAGATCTCATAATTATGTACTTAATAATTGAGTACTTGGATTACTCAGAGGATATCTCAAAAAATACTTTGGTGCTGAGCATTTATTTCTTTCCCTATTGCTGTAGAGACCAGTAACTGAAGGCTGCTCTGTATTATCCTATGCTTGGTGATGAAACAACATACCATCTTAGGGAATGGAATAGAAAAATTACTTATTAGTTAAACACATAGCTGGTGGTAGAGAAAAAATTATGTGACCCTTTTACTAATATCTTAGTTTCTATTGCTTTAACAAAACACCTGGTCAAAGGGAACATATGAGAAAAGTGTTGATTTCTCTATATACCTTGGTCAGAGACAATTGAAAGGCGTCAAGACAACAGCATGGATACAGGATCCAATTAGAGATGTCTAGAAGAAATTCAGGGGTTTGGGATGGAGCAGAGACTGATGAAAAGGCCACCCAATAACAGGCCCATCTTGAGATGGATCCCATTGGCAAACACCATTCCCTGAGACTATTAATGGTACTCGGTTACACTTGCAAACAGGTGTCTAGCATGGCTATGATCTTAGAGGCTCTACACAGCAGCTTACTGAACCAGATGCAGACACCAATAGTCAAACTTTGGGTGGTGGTTTGGGACTATTATGGAAGAACAAGAGCAAGGATTTCAGTCCCTAAAGGGATAGGATCGCCACAGGAA
Organism: Grammomys surdaster; assembly: GCF_004785775.1. Lineage (NCBI taxonomy): Eukaryota > Metazoa > Chordata > Mammalia > Rodentia > Muridae > Grammomys > Grammomys surdaster. Next base: position 3,439 of record NW_021615667.1, read on the forward strand.
GGTCAATGGAATCAACTAACCTGGACCTTTAGGGCTCTTGGAGACAGAACCTCCTACCAAACAACATACACAGGCTGGACATAGGTCTCCCTGTAAATATGTAGCAGATACTCAGCTCGGTCTTCATGTGGGCCCTGAACACCTGGAGCAGGGAACTGTCCCAAATGCTGATGCCTGTATGTAAGATATGTATATCTATCTGGGCTGCCTTATCTGAACTCAGTGGGAGCAGAAGCACCTAGTCTCAAACAGATTTGAAGTGCCAGTGTGAGGGGAATAATATAAAAATTAAATGGTTACAAATGTTTCTCCCCCTAAAAGATTTCTGCAAAATATAAAATCAAAACTATCATGTTGTGAGAAAAATGAGTTTGTAGAAGATATTGCAGGTTGTTGGCAGGCTCCCAAAATGTTGATATCATTCAAAAGATTAAATTCTGAAATACACAGATTTTAAGTCTTTCATTTCTATCTCGGGCATTTTACATTTCTACTTTGGAAAGAGAAGATACTGGAATTCAGCAGGTTTTTTCTGCATGGAAGCATGTACCTGTCTCATTGGAAACTTCATTTTCTGGGCAATGGGTACAATCAAAGCAGCAGTCTGCTCTGTGTTTCTGATAAATTTTCCTGAATCCAGTAGTGCATGACTCACTACACATGAAGGTAGGAACCTGAGGATATATATCATAATGTATATATTACTCAAATATATATATTTATATACATATGTAACAAAATTTAGGATTTACATGTAGTTACATAACTATATATATATATATATATATATATATATATACACACATATATATATATATGTATATATATATATATATATATATATATATATATATATATATATATATTTAACAGATACTACTATATATATTCCTCTGATGAATCAATTATCAATTTCAGACACTTTTTATTTTGAGTAAGCCTTCAATGCCCTGAATGTTATACAACATTTACTACATCATGTAATATTAAGAGTGTAACAATTGTATTGTACAGATTTAAAAAATTTCCTTCCTAAAATGATTAAATGGAAACAGAACCTTTATGTGGCATCAGTTTCTCTCAAATGAGTTATAAATAAATAACAAGGATACTGAGTTGTGTAGGGAGAGAAGGTAGGGTACATCAAGAAATAGTTATTTGATGAATATGAAAAAAAGCATGTTGTAAGACTCTCATAAAATTAAAGTTTTTCTAAATTTAAAATAAAGCCAGGAATGTCGAATTAATGAGTATTTGCTGTACTTTATTAGGCTATAATGATGTTCAAAGAGTATCATAGAATTTTATGGTTTATGTGTAGTTACAAAATTTTTATTATAAATATACACATATTTTAAATTTCATAAATGTGTTTTTGAATTGTGGGATGAATAGACTTGTATGTAGATTTGAGCACAAAATCCAGATACGTGAAACCCCTATGACCCAGATTCATAGGAAGTTGTGAGTTAGCAAATTTTCATGCTGGTAACTGAGCATGGGCCTTTTTGAAAAGAAATACTATTTCCTTCTAGGACCATCAGCTATTAAAAGCAAAGACATCAGACATTTTGCAAACAAATGGATGGAACTAGAAAATATCATCCTGAGTAAGACAACCCAGAACTAGAATGACATATATGGCATTGTTAAGTAGATTTTATCCAAAAGATCAGAATACACATCACTCAACTCACGGAGCATATGAAGCATAACAAGAAGGAAGATCCAAGTGTGGATGCTTCAATCCCACTTAGAAAAGGGAACAAAAAATCATGGAAGGCAGAGGGAGCGAGGAACCTGGGAAGGATATGGAAGGGGAAAAATGGGGGCAGGATCAAATACGAGGGGAAATATTAAAGAGCCCAGAGGGCCAGGAGAATGAATGGAAATATGTAGCAGTGTGGTGTGGAGGTGGAGGGAACCTCTAGGAAGTCCCAGGCACCAGGGATGTGCAAGTCTTTCAGGATTCAATGAGGATGACATTAGTGAAAATACCCAACAGTGGGGAGATTGAACCTTAGAGACTAAGTCCAGTAGACATGCTCCACCCCTAGTTGAGGGATGGGACCACCCACCAATCTCAAAATTTTTGACCCAGAACTTTTCCTGTCTAAAGGAAAAACAGGGACAAAACATAGAGCAAAGACTAAAGGAAAGGTCATCCAGCGACTGCCACACCTTGGGATCCATCTTATCCACAGATATCAAACCCTGACACTAATGCTGATGCCATGTTGTGCTTGCAGTCAGGAGCCTGGCATGGATATCCGCTGGGAGGCTCTACCCAGTGTCTGACTAAGACAGATGAAGGTACTTACAGCCAGCCATTGGACTGAGCCAGGGGACCCCCATGGAAAAGTTAGGGTAAGGACTGAAGGAGTTGAAAGGGATTGCAACCCCATAGGAAGAAGAACAATATCAACTAATTGGGCCTCTCAGAGCTCCCAGAGAGTGAACTACCAAAAAAGGAACATACATGGGCTGGTCCATGGCCCCCACTACATATGTAGCAGAGGACTGACATGTCTGACCTCAATGGGAGAAGATGGACTTGTTTCTGGGGGGACTTGATGCCCCAGTGAAGGTTGATGCTAGAGAGGTGAGGGGGGGAGGGGAGTGGACAGTGGGTAAGCACGCTCCTAGAGACGAAGGGGAGGCAGATAGGGTAGGGGTGCTCCTGGGGACCAGGAAGGGGCACAGCATGTAAAATGTAAATAAATAAAATAATTAATAAAATGGAAAAATAAATTATTTTATTAGTAATTCTGAAAAAAACTTGTATATATGCTTATATGGGAATAAAATTAAGATATAT
>NW_021615667.1:6356-41895 GCF_004785775.1 Grammomys surdaster
ATATATATATATATATATATATATATATATATATATATATCTTTACATTTTAGAAATGTGTTCCTGTATTCTGGGATGAGTAGTCATGTGGGTGCATTTGAACAAGGAATCAAAGGCCTTTGATCCTTATGATCTAGATTTATATGAAGTTGTGAGTTATCAAATTTTGTTGTTGGTAACTGGGGGAGGACCTTTTGCAAGAACAGCAATTGGTCTTAACCACACAGATACAGCTTTGGTGCCTCATATTTTAAAATTTAGATATACTTCAAACAATGAAAACTGTGGTACACACACCAATGTTCCTCCTGTGGCCCACTCCAAGTCTTCAGATATGTGAAGTTGTTGACTCTGTGGGAGACAAGGAAAATAGCTTCCTATTTTTACTTTTATTCCAAGGCCTTGTGGAAAATTCCAAATGTTGAAAATGTCATACTCTGCACACTGATTTTCCCTGTGATTCATGTTCACCAGTTCTCCAACAGGGTTAGTAAATACTATGGTCTTTAGCAAGGAAGCCACCTAAATGAGATACATCATTAGATGATTATATACTTATATCAATTAAGGCAATACAAAATTGAGAATGTCCTCTAATTTTTAATGGCTTCCAGGGAAGACAGATATATTAAATTTATCCCATATAGTAAGATAAAATATGCCTCATGGGTAATTAAAGATGCTTACCAAATAAAGAGTAACATAGTGTGTGTGTGTGTGTGTGTGTATGTGTGTGTGCACAAACACATTTGGAGAAATAATTTTAAAAATGAAGCCATGCATGTAAGAATGAGTGGGCAGTCTGAATGTCTGGAAGTTGTGGAAACAAAGAGTGGTAGTGGGTCATTCACGTACATACAGTTTGCATATATTAAATAAACGTGAGCTTAAGAAAATGTGTTATCTTTATCATTTATGTTTTTTTAAAGTTAGTTTAAATGACAAACTATTAATCACAGCAAATGTACCAATTTCTTAGGAAATTATTCTAATCAAGTCATCACATAAGGCTTTATGTTAAAACTTTTTGCTCCAAATTTATTTTTTGTTTTGTTTTTTATTATTGGATATTTTATTTATTTACATTTTAGATGTTATCCCCTTTTTCCATTTCCCCTCACTCCCCTTATTCCATCCCCCCTCCTGATACTTCTATGAGGATGTGGCCCTACTCGACCTCCAACTTCTCCCTCCTCAACCTCGAATTATCCCACACTGGGGCATCCAGCCTTCATGGGACCAAGGACTTCCTCTTCTACCAATGCCTGAAAAGGCCATCCTCCACTACACATACAGCTGGACCCATGGGTCCTTCCAAGCTTGTTCCCAGGCTAGCGATTTAGACCCTGGGAGCTCTGGTTGATTGATATTGTCACTCTTCCAATGGGGCTGCAAGCCCTTCAGCTCCTTCAGTCTTCTCTCTACCTCTTCGATTGCAGACACCATGATCAGTTCAATGATTAGCTGTGAGCATCCACCTCTGGCAGAGACTCTCAGGTGATAGGTATATCACAGAGACTCTCAGGAGATAGGTATATCAGGCTTCAGTGAGCATGCGCTTGCTGTCATCCTCAACCATGCATGCATATGGTGACTGCACATGGGCAAGATTCCTGGGTCTGGCAGTCTCCAGACTGCCCCTCCTCCAGTCTCTGCTCCATACTTTTTCTCCTTACTTGCTCCCCTGAGGATTTTGTTACTCCTTCCACGAAGTACCAAAGCACCCACACTTTGGTCTTCGTTCTTCTTGAGCTTTATGTGGTTCTGGAAGATTTGGGGCTAATATCCACTTATCAGTGAGTGAATACCATGTGTGTTCTTTCGTGATTGGATTACCTCACTCAGGATGATATTTTCTAGATCCATCTATTTGACTACGAATTTCAAGAATTCACTGTTTTTAATAGCTGAATAGTATTCCATTGTATACATGTACCATATTCTCTGTATCCATTCTTCTATTGAAGGACATCTGGGATCTTTCCAGGTTCTGGTTATTATAACAAAGACAGCTATGAACATAGGGAAGCATGTGCCCTTGTTATATGTTGGAGTATCTTTTGGGTATATGCCCAGGAGTGGTAAAGCTGGATCCTCAGGTAACACTATATGCAGTTTTCTGAGGAACTACCAGGCTGACTTCCAGAATGGTTCTATCAGCTTACAATGCCACCAACAGTGGTGGAGTGTCCCTCTTTCTCCACATCCTTGCAAGCATCTGCTATCATCTGAGTTTTTAATCTTAGCCATTCTGACTGGTGTGAGATGGAATCTCAGGGTTGTTTTGGTTTGCATTTCTTGATTTTAGAGCATATGCCATTGGTGTTCTGTTCAGGAACTTTTCCCCTGTGCCCAAGTATTCGAGGCCTTTCCCCACCTTCTCTTCTATTAGTTTCAGTGTATCTGGTTTATGTGGAGGTCCTTGATCCACTTGGATTTGACCTTTGTAAAAGGACATAAGAATGCATCAATTTTCATTCTTCTCCATGGTGACCTCCAGTTGAACCAGCACCATTTGTTGAAAGTGCTATGTTTTTTTCACTGGATGGTTTTAGCACCTTTGTCAAAGATCAAGTGTCCATAGATATGGGGTTTCATTTCTGGGTCTTAAATTCTATGCCATTGATCTTACCAATTTGTATGAATATCATGCAGTTTTTATCACTATTGCTCTGTACTATAGCTTGAGGTCAGGGACAGTGATTCTCCCTGCAGATCTTTTATTGTTGAGAATAGTTTTTACTATCCTGGGTCTTTTGATATTCCAAATGAATTTGCAAATTGCTCTTTCTGTCTCTATGAAGAATTGAGTTGCAATTTTGATGGGGATAGGATTGAATCTGTAGATTGCTTTCCACAAGATGGCCAGTTTTAATACATTGTCCCTGCCAATACATGAGCATAGGAGATATTTTCATCTTTTGTATTCTTCTTTGATTTCTTTCTCCAGAGACTTGAAATTCTTGTCAAACAGATCTTTTACTTGCTTGGTTAAAGGCACAACAAGGTATTTTATATTATTTATGAAGATTGTCATGTCCCTAATTTCTTTCTCAGCCTGTTTGTCCTTTGAGTAAAGGAAGGCTATTGATTTATTCAAGTTAATTTTTTTATCCAGCCACTTTTCTGAAGCTTTTTTTTTAAATCAGGTTTAGGAGTTCTCTGGTTGAAGTTTTGGGGTCATTTAACTATACTATCTTATCATCTGCATATAGTAATATTTTGACTTCTTCCTTTCCAATTTCTTTCCTTTTGACCTACTTTTGTTTTCTCATTGCTCTGGCTAGTGGATACAGTACTATACTGAATAGGTAGGAAGAGAGTGGGTAGCATTGTCTAGTCCCTGACTTTAGTGGCATTGCTTTAAGTTTTTCTCCATTTAGTTTGATGTTGACCACTGGTTTGCAGTATATTGGTTTTACTATGTTTAGGTATGGGCCTTTAATTCCTAATCTTTCCAAGACTTTGACCCTGAAGGATTGTTTTCTTTTGTAAAATGCATTCTCATAATCTAGTGAGATTATCTTGTGGATTTTTTCTTTGATATTACTTCTATAGAGGATTTCACTGACCTCTTTCCATATTTTCAACCATCCCTGAATTCCATGGATAAAGCCTACTTGATTATGTTGGATGATTTTTTTTTTTTGAGATGTTCTTGGATTTGGTGGGCAGGAATTTTTTTTGTGGTATTTTTGTGTCGATATTAATAAAGGAGATTGGATTGAAGTTCTCTTTCTTTGTTGGATCTTTGTGTGGTTTAGGTATGAACATAATTGTGGTTTTATAGAAGGGATTGTGTAGTGTTCCTTTTACTTTGTGGAATAATTTGAAGTTAATTGGTATTAGATCTTCCTGGAAGGTCTGATAAAATTCTTCACTAAATATATCTCGTCCTAAATTTATTTTTTGATTGGGGGACTTTCAATAACTGCTTCTATTTCTTTAGGGGATATAGGATTGATTAGGTGGTTTATCTGATCTTGATTTAACTTTGATACCTGATATCTGTCTAGAAAATTGTCCATTTCATCCAGATTTTCCAATTTTGTTGAGTTTAGGCTTTTGGAATGATTTTTTGAATTTCCTCAGTTTCTGTTGTTATGTCTTCCTATTCAGTCCTAATTTTATTATCTTGGATATTGTCTCTGTGCCCTCTGGTTAGTGTCACTATGGTTTTACATATCTTCTTGATTTTCTCAAAGAACCAGCTCCTGGTTCTGTTGATTCTTTGTATAATTCTTTTTCTTTCTACATGGTTGATTTCAGCTCTGAGTTTGATTATTTCCTGTTGTCAATATCTCTTGGATGTATTTGCTCCTCTTTGTTATAGAGCTTTCAGGTGTGCTGTCAAGCTGCTAGGGTATGCTCTCTCCAGGTTCTTTTTGTAGGCACTTAGAGCTATGAGTATTCCTCTTAGCACTGCTTTCCTTGTGTCCCAAAAGTTTGGTTTTGATGTTTCTTCAATTTCATTAAATTCTACAAAGTCTTGAATTTCATCCTTTATTTCTTTCTTGACCAAGTTATCATTGAGTAGAGAGTTTTAAGTTTCCACATGTATGTCAGCGTTCTCTTGTTTCTGTTATTACTGAAGACCAGCCTGGGAAGAAGGTATATTCTTTTGTTTTTATGATGAAATGTTCTATAGATATTTGTTAAATCCATTTGGTTCATAACTTCTCTTAGTTTCACTGTGTCTCTGTTTAGTTTCTGTTTCCAATACCTGTCCATTTATGAGAGTGCGGTGTTTAAGTCTCCAACTATTATTGTGTGAGGTGCAACGTGTGCTTTGAGTTTTAGTAAAGTTGTTTTATGAATGTCGGTGCCCTTGCATTTGGGGCATAGATATTCAGAATTGAAAGTTCATCTTGGTAGATTTTTCCTTTGACAAGAATGAAGTGTCCTTCCTTATCTTTTCTGACAATGTTTGGTTGAAATTTGATTTTAATGGAAATATGAGGATGGGTACTACAGGGAGTTTAAAGTGTAGAAGTCTTTCCACCAATAGAATATTCTCTAACAAATATATGTGAGTTTCTGAGGGCCACTTAAACGATCACACTGAAAAATCTAAGCATAATGAAATGTAAAAAGTTTTACCTGTTGACAGTCATTGAATATTCCTTTGGATTCTTCGATTTGCTGAGATTCTACTTTTTGAAGAATGAGTTCATGGTAAGTGTGGGCCACAGCATACACAGCATTATACAAATTGTAACCTTCTTCACTCAGGGACATGTCAAATTTGTGCAGTGCTAACCATTCCTCTGTGTTGTTGAATAGAAAATGATCCATCTTGCTATTGCTGTTCTTAGAGATTGAACAATTAAAATAATTCCAGTTAGGTATAATCTGAGAAATGTCTATGGGATATTTGGAAGTGTTTATTCTTTGTACAAAATTGCTAACTTTAACAATAGCATTGTTGTGGTGTGCAAAAGTCACAGTCCCATGGAAGAAATCAAGGCTGAAATCTTTTTTATTTGTGATGACATCCATTGTGAGGTTGTGATCCAGATTCTCTGAACACCTAAATATGCTCATCTTCTAAAGCTGACTTCTAGGGTAGAGTTCATTTCACCATAAATGATAACAACCTTGGCTGATGATGCCATAATTTGTTTATCATATATCTCAGCCCTTGTCGTGAATATCTTCAGGGTTTCTGGGATCATATTCACAAAAGCAAAACAGATCCCATGCCTTTGCATTTCTTCTCTCAAGTCAGAGAGAAACTGAATGCCCTGGTCATCATCTGAGATGACAAGTCCTATCCAAATCCATCTAAAATGAAGCATCAAGGATGCCATAGCATGAGACAAACGTGTGTCCTTGGTTGCTACCTGATAGACATAGGGAAACTGGTCATGGTCACTCAAGTTAGGATTAAATGGTCCAAAGAAAACCTAGAGGACATAGAAAGATGATGAAACATCCTGTAAGGAATATGAATGTTAGAAACTTTGGAGTTATATACAAGTAACATTACTCACATTTCAGAAATCTTATTGAGGATAGTAGGATTACATTATAAATATCATATATTATTCCTATTAGACTCTAGACTATTCCTGAGAAGTCACCATGTTATAAAAACATACTTAACTGTTTCCTCAATGCATCAAAAATCTGATTATTTAATCCTTTATAATAAATTGATAACATATAAAAAAGAATACACACACAAACCTATGCCAAGCAAGTTTTCTCCCTAGGCACCTATGAATAGAGTAGAAAGTTGTTAATTCATCCAGTATCACACATTCTCACCTTTGGGATACTAGAAACAATTGCCAGTTTTAAGGATGTTAAATCCATAATGGTCCTATGAGTTCTACAGCACAGCTTCCTTGTAGTCCACATTCATAATTAATTAAATGCCAAGAATTATTTTGTGAGAAGTATATTGTTTCCAGAATTTCAAATATATCTTCACACATGCCACCACTGTGTGCGAATACCAAAGACATGTTCGATAAAAGATAAGGATTCCTGTTGATCTCATCAGTAGCAAAAATCATTACCAGAATAAACTCGGATCTTCTTTCTGGTATTCTAAAAGAAGACATAGGGATGATTGTACAGAGTGCTAGAAACATGAAATTTTCTCTCCAATTGCAGTAAACTTCACACTAGGAGACATGTAAATGCTGACTTTTCTGAAATAAGCTTAAGAAATTAGTGATATTTAGAGATGAAAAAACCTTAAGAATTCCTCCAAATCCATCACTCTTATATGATAATTTTTATATTTGTGACAATGTGTAAAGAGCTGTTTTATCTCTGAATGTCATACATGAACTAGACTGCAGTTCTACAAACTAAGGTTCCTACACAATAGTCTTCAAGTTCTAATTACACAGAACCAGGCATCTTTAAAATCTTGGGATCGCCAAGTCAACTTCATCTTTACTGCTTCTAGTTTCAATGTCTAAGATTAGCACATGATCTTCAGGGCTCTTCCAAAGGCCTTGTGTCACTTCTCCAGCCATGCCTTCTATAGCACTCTAGTCTCTGGTAGACTTCACTCCACTGCTGCTGCTGTTCTTTGTAGACATTTCTTGATACTGGCATCTTTAATACTATGGTGACATCTGATGCAACTAGGTTTCACCAATAGCCTCTCATAGGCTCTCTTCATAGTGAAAAAAGCTCACCTTCTTTACATGAATCCTTTATATCTTAGCCATCAACTGCAACTGAGACTGCACCTTCACCACTGGCCTACCCTGGCATCTCACAGTACTAAGCCTTAGCTGCTCTCCATGAACATTTCATACCTTCAAAACCCATACCACCTAGTTTATTCTTACTTGTTACCAACCCAGCTGCAACACAAGTGATAACCTTGGCTATCTCTGGAACACAGCTTTTTTGTGATCTGAGAAAACACTTACCAGAAGACTGCATCTCATTGATGCTGGTCTCTTCTTTAGCAATGCTAATTTCTTAACTCCAGCTAACCAGCATCAATTGTCTCAGTAGTCCCTTCTATTCTTGACTTTAATGCCAGAGCAAAATGGCAGAAGCCACCTATTTCTGCTGCTTGCTGTTGCTAGAACATACTGCCCCTTATTCTCTTATCAGATTTCTGTTTTCCAACTTTCTCACTCCTGGAGTTTGCCCAGTAGATTGACCTTGAACACAAAGATCTTCATACCTCTGTCTCCTGAATGCCGGTGTTAAAGCTCTGTACCACCATGCCTGGGCTTCTGCTTTTCTTCACCTAGAACTTATTCTGTTCAAGACTGATCTTGAACTCAGAGATCTACTTGCATTTTTTTCCATGGTTTAAATCTGTGCATCACCTTGCCTGTGCCTATGTTTTCATGACCACTAATCCTGAACATTCAGATCAAAAGCCTGTATCTTCCAGCCTCAGTATCTTGATCACATGTGGGCCCTCTATTTTTGGATTGTAGGTCATTCCAGACTAAAAGTCCAAACTATTTCTTGTTCAACTGCAAACACAAACAAGATCATGTGGGTGGAATCTTGCCCTGAGATCACCATTCCCTTAATATCTTATTTCCTTGAACATAGGTTTCAGCTCCATTTCACTTCCTGGGGTCCATTTATTATCATTTAAACCATATATTGTATTTTCATTCTTTCTAACTTTGCTATGTTTGAACAGAATGCTCTTCATGAGACTAAACCAGAAAATAAAGACCTTGCTAGGACTTTTAGAAACTGCTTTTGTCAATGCAATTAACATACATCTCCTTATATTAGCCACAGGTAGACTCTTCAGACAAGGGCATAAAGCAGCCACATTCTCCACCAGTATACCACAAAAAATAGTCTCTAGTCCACAGGCTGAAATTCTTCTCTGCTGAAATATCTTAGGCCAGGTCTGTACAGTTCAAATCACTCTCAACAACAAAGTAGTCTATATTCTTATTAGAATTAAGCCCCACTTAAAGCATTCCACTGCCTTCCAAATCGACATTCTTCTATACAATAGTATAGCCAGGCCTAACATGGCAATACTCCAGTCCCTGGTACTAATTTCTGTCTTCATTAGAGTTTCACTGCTGAAAACAGGCACCATGACCCAGGAAACAAGTATAAAGACAACATTTGTTTGGAGCTGGCTTACAGGTTCAGAGTTTCAGAGCATTGCCATCAAGTTGAGAGCATGGCAGAATACAGGTATGAGTGGTGCAGAAACTCAGAGTCCTCTATCTTCATCTGAAGACCTCTAGGAGGAGACTGGCTCTCTGGTGGTTAAGAAAAGGGTCTCATATTCCCAGCCCTCCAGTGACACACTTCCTCGAACTGGCCACACCTACGCCAACAAGGCCATAACTCCTAATAGTGCCATTCTCTGGATCAAGTATATTCAAACCAACACTAGTTGACACATTAATTTTCTATTCAACCGCAGTAAATATTGTACTACATGAAATGCTAAATTATTGTGTAAATGCTAGCTTTCCTGAAATAAGCTTAGGAAATGAGAGATCTTTAGAGTTGAATACAATTTCAGATCATAAACATATGTCACTCTGATATGATAATTTTTATATTTCTGAAAATCCATAAAGAACTTGTTTTTTTTTTCTCTGAAAGCCATGCATGTAATTGATTACAGTCCTAGAGAAAAAGACTGATAAACAATACCCTTGATGCTCCAATAACACAGAAAAAAAATTTAAAAATGCCTTGAACAGTATATGAAATCAATAACCCCTTAATTTTTTTATTATGTGACATTTGTTTTATGTATTAAATATCTCAATATTGAGTGTTTTAAGTTTAAATGATACAATGGTATTTCATTCAACTTTTTGATTCATAACCTTTGGTACCATAAAGTTTTTATTAACATATACTGAATAATATCCACAACAAAGGATCCTAGTTCTAATACCTTAGTTCAAAATTATGTTTCAATACATACAAAATAATCTTTGGAAACTAAACATAGTAAAAGAACATATAATAATAAAGAAAGAATCATTAAGGAATACATTAAAAAGCCAATATACAATACCACCTGACATGTTATATGTCTATATAAATTGTGTAATAATAATTTTACTTGAAAGTGATTATCTGTGTTTCTATGAGAAAATTTATGTAATTAGTAAGAAAAATTTTAAAACATGATAACAGGAAAAACTTGTTTAAGTCAAAGAGTACAAAAATATTAATTTCATTATTATTGATGTCGAGTCTTAGTACAAAAAACATATATGGGTTGGTCGATGGCTCCTTGCACATATGTATCAGAGGACTGTCTTTTATGTCCACAGTGGGAGGTCATGAGACTAATTCTGCAGAAACTTGATGTCCCAGGGAAAATGGTTGCTGGGGGTGTGGGCAGGGTATAGGAAGTATGGAGGTTTCTGGAGAAGTGGGGATGGGGTGGTGATAAAGTGGTAGGGGGTTGGGAAAGCATCCTCTCAGAGGCCAAAAAGAGGGGAGATGTGGTGAAGAACTCTGGGATGGGGAACCAGGAGGGAGGCTGTATTTGGAATGAAAATAAATAAAATAATTAAAAATTTTAAAATGCTAATATTATATGCAATGAGAAAAATTTTCAATAATATTTCCATGTTTTTGTAGAAAATGTTTTTAATAGTTCCAATTGCTAATGTTTATCAAACATGATAATTATTTAAAGATACATTTCATTTAAATTTATGTATCCATACCAAAATATATAAAGTAATACAATATACCACATAACCAGATGATTATTCTCTAGGCTCATTTGCACATCAATTTGATGTTACCTTTTAGTGTAACTGTTAATATGCCAATTTACTTTAAAAGGTATCAGATTTCTCTTAACACCTCAGTCTTCTAATTCTTTACCATCCTTTAAGTGATGTCTGAGCACTGAGGTCTTTTTTCCATGTGAAGTATGTTTCATCTGTCCCACAGTCTCCCAGTACATCTGTTACACTTAGGAATGTGAATTTGAACCTGACATATTGAAATCACACTAAGTGGTGACACACTGAAAATACTAAAATAGTGATTGATGTGTTATATAATTTTCACTTGTTCCTAATGTTACAATGTGAAGAACTGGACAGAATTCCACAGTTTGTATATGCAACTACATATTTTTAATTACTGACATTGAAGCAGGAAAAAATGACTTACCTAAAATCAATGAGAGGTTTATAATAATTTTCTTCTAGAGGTCCCTCTTCGGGAAAAAGTCCCAAACCACAGTCACTTCTAAAATCTCCATCATTATCTTCAGTATTCTGTATCCTCCCAAAACAACTGGGATCAGTCAAACTGTACAAGATGAGATAAAACATCAGGAGCAAGAAGGAAATAGTGAAAGCATATAGCATCTTCATGTCTGCTAGGATCTACGACAGAGCAGTTATGAAATCCGTTTCTTTTGCAGACAAACATCACACACACATTTACACCTATGTGTCTGTTTTAAGGCTATTGCTGTCTGAGAATCCAGTACATTATATTCTACAGTTCCTTTCCACTCATCCTGTGTCATAGTCCCTGGATACATCTGGAAAATTGTGGCCTCGGGCTCTACATCTGAGGTATGGAAGTTTTGATCAAAACATTTCTGAAAACATGTTGTGAAGATCATGATCTCCACCCTTAGGTGTCATGATTTCATTCATATCCATGGCAAACCCTCCAGAGACAATATTCTCCTGAGCAGCTTGGGCCACACAATGTGTTAACAGCCACATGTAAGACACAATTGGCAATCATGATAATGGATTTCATCAGAACTTCCATAGTAAAAGTTGAAAAAGTCACAACTGTCCCATGCCATTCAGACTTTGAGTTGAATCATGGGACACTATATCTTCCATTGTCTAGTCTAAGTAAGGGCAATCTCACATGCAATATTGAGACAAGACTAGAGCATTCTCTCTTTTGTACATATATTATTGTATGATAAAACCTCTTCAAACTTCCTGTGATTCCTGTCATCTGGAGAATCCAGTAATGCCTGGAATTACACAGATTCAACACCTATCCTCTCCAGTATTAGTACCTGTGCAGACATTCACTGAGTTATAATGCCATCTCTTGCCTGATCTTCAGTTCATGGCAGGCAGTGCCTTTTGATAAAACATTTCTGTGGTTGATGTTTGGTCATACCTCATTAAGATGATTGAGAACAATTTCATGCATTTTACTCAAAGGAATGAGAGAATTTAATTTTCATTTATGAGTGAGTTTTACTCTTAATGTTAATATATATTTATTATTTTTCAATCACACCTAGTTGGTATTTGTTTTGATACAATAATCTGCTGGATTACATTACAACAACCCAGATGTACATCTGACATGCTAATTTATGTAACTTTGTTAGATTACAATGTGTAACACAGACAGAACATTGAATTTTGTTTGTAATCTTTTGAACTTCATTATTCTTCTGCCATGATGGCCACACTGAATTCTATTCCCATTAAAAATTAACTGGGGTCTTTAAATCCATCTATTCAGCACCAGTGGATGCATTTTTGGAATGGTTGATATTTCATGGGCTTATAGTAGAGTCTTACTATAGAGTTTATTGCACTAATTTAGTTATTATGAACAGGACTTTGTTGCGTCCTTTGGTTGAATTATGTTTTTGTCAGTTTAAATATTCTTTCAGTAATTTTGCAGACCTACTGATTGGGTGAATTGAATATGCTGATGTTTGTGATTTTATATCCTTTTTGCATACTGGATGGAATGGCCATGTCAAATGGATTAGGAACATGCATTCTCTCTAATATGGAGGCAGATTCTGCACTCTACTGTGACTTCTATTGAAATGCCCTCCTGAGTTGCGGCAGTTTTGGATGTCAGTTTGTGTGCATGAGCATTGGGCTAAGATTCATAAAGTACTCATTATATCAAGCCAACTAATCAGACACTCAGGTTCTTCAATATTGTTGAATTTTCTTTTGCCAAAATTGAGAAATGAGCCTCCATGTAGTTTTTCACAGAGACATACTCCATGTTGCTTGGGACACAGAAAGTGTTTTGTTAGCTTTCTCTTTCTGCCTAAAACTCATGTTATTGACTTGACATGGTAGAAATAATACACACCACAGTGTCCTTCCTGATTACTAAGAAAATCTTTGACTTCTTTTTTCTTTTAGGATATTCTGTCGGCTGGCAATCTTAACATATTCATGATAATACTACAGGAGGATTTAAAATAAAATGTAACTTCCATGTTTAATGGATATTATTCCATAGTTTCCTTCACATTTTTTGTCTGTTCATTTCTTGTTGATATCAGATATCTGATACCAAGTTGAGCTATGCAGAGCATGTGGTAATCTCTATCCCATTTTCATTTTATAGAATTATATTAAAAGTACTGATGATGTATTTTCATTAAATGTTTGATATCATTTGTTAATAAAATATTCTTGTACTGATTGTTTCCCATTAGTTGGATGCAGTTAATTGTTTCTTAAATAACTTGAAACTTTGTGTGATTCAACACAGAAGCAAAATTTACTCAAAGCATTGAAGCAGTTATGAGTATCTACAGTTATCACTCTATGTTGATATAAAGAACTCACCTTCAATGACTGAGATTATAAATATCAAATATCTCATTGATTAACCACTTATATTTGCAAAACAATGTGATGACCATTGTACACCCATATACCAAAATCATAACTTCAGTTTCTTCCTTACAATTTATGAACATCTCAGTCAGCTATAATTACCCTGATTTATGTAGAAAATGAACATTCCATTTAATCTATGAAACAAAACTGACTGATTATTACTTAATTATAAATAGGATTTTCACACAATGTGTCATAATAGTCATGACATGCTACTCATTAAGACTCATATTACTACATAGCTACACAGGTTTGCTGAAGTTAATTCTTGTAGGCTGTTGTTTAAAGTGTTCAAACCATTAAACCTAGCTTGTAATAAAAAGTCCTATATTCACTTCCAAGTTTCATTGCCCCTTATACTGAGCCATATTAATAAGAATACCCAAAAAAGGAATCTCTATATTCTATATAAATTTTATACTTGAAGGACCTGTAGTGTCTGTACCAATGGAAGAAGCATGTGCCTCCCACCATACACAGCCTGCTTTTCTCACAGGAGATTTGCCATAACTAGAAACACAGGTGAGACCCCCTCCCCAATCTCCGCAACAGCTGGGACCCACACACACACAGAACCCAGCACACATGGAATCTATCAGCATGAGACCCATTGAACTTCCAATCTACACCTCCACCTGAACCAAAGGAAAATCCACAAGCCTGCCATGAACCCCAAAGCCAGTCTGTCTCCCAGGGGACTGTCCTAACCAGGGACACAGGGACACAGGAGGCTTGCATAAATCATGGAAAGAGAAGGCTTTCCCTAACCAGAGATAACACTGCCTGCCTCCCAGAAGACCCAATCAAAGCAAGGTCACAAAGCTCTACCTGGCTCCAAGGAGGCCTGCTATAGTCTAAAAAACCCAGGCCACTTAACACCAGAGATAAATAAATAGCAAAAGGAAAATTCAGGAACAAAAGCAATAAAAGGCAATATAAATTGGCACCATCAAAAACCAGTTCTCCTATTACAGCAAGCCCTGGATGTCCTAACTCACCTGTAGAGCAAGTTTCTTAACCTAAAATCCCATCTCATGAAGATGATAATCCCTTAAATGAAGGCATTTAAGGATGATATAAATAAAACTCAAAGAAACACAGGAAAACAAAAGCAGACTGGCAGAAGCTCTTAAAGAGAAAACAAATAAATCCCTTAAAGAAATAAAGGAAAATACAATCAAACTGATAAAAGAATTGGACAAAACACTTCAAGACCTAAAATTAAAGGTAGAAACAATAAAGAAATTACAAAAGAGGCAATCTTGGAGATGGAAAAGCTAGGAAAGAAATCAAGAGCCACAGATATAAGCATCATCAAAAAAATATAATGGATGGAAGAGAGAATCTTAGGCATAGTAGATAATGTACAAGATATCAACACATCAGTCAAAGAAAATACAAATTATAAAAGTTTCTAACCCAAAACATCCACGAGGTTTGGAAGAAAAAGGAAAAGAAAACCAAACCTAAGAATATTAGGAATAGAAGAAGATGAAGATTCCCAGTGCGGAGGGCCAGAAAACATCTTCAACAAAATCATAGAAGAAAACTTCCCTAACCCAAACAAAGAGATGTCATAAGCAAGAAGCCTACAGAACACTGTATGAATTTGAGCAGAAAAGATGCTCTTCCCACCACATAATAATAAAAACACTAAATATACAGAAAAAAGGACATTAAAAGATGTAAGTGAAAAGGTCTACCTACCACATAAAGGCAGACCTGTAATAATTACAACAGACTTCTCAACAGAGACTCTAAAAGCCTAAGAGCTTAGATAGGTGTCATACAGACCTTAATAGACCACAGATGCCAGCCCAGGCTACTATACCCAGCAAAACTCTCAGATCAACACAGATGGACAAACAAGAATATTCCAAGACAAAATCATATTTAAACAGTACTGTTCTGCTAACCCAGCCCTACTTAGGGTACTAGGAGGAAACCTGCAACATATGGATGGTAACTACACCCAAGAAAACACAAGAAATTAATCATATCACAACAAACCATAAAGAAGAGAAATACACACACACACACACACACACACACAACGCTCTCCAACAACAAAAATAACAGGAAAAAAAAACAATCATTGGTCTTTAATCTGCCTTGTATTAATGGATTCACTTCCCCAATGAAAAGACACAGCTAACAGGATAGATACACAAACAGGATCTGTAATTTTGAGTCATAGAAGAACACCACAGTGACAAAAACAGATACTGCCTCAGAGTAAAGATTTAGAGACAAGTCCTCCATAAAACAATCCCAAGAAAAATCTGGCATGCCATTTATAATATCCAATAAAATAGACATTCAACCAAAAGTAATGAAAAGAGATAATAAAGACTCTTCATATTCATTAAAGGAAAATCCACCCAGTTTAAGTCTCAATTGTAAACATCTATGCCCCAAATGTTTTTAAAAGAAACTTTACTAAAGCATAAAATACACATAAAAGTGTACACAATAATAGTGAGAAAATTCAGCACCCCACTCTCACCAATGGACAAATCATTGAAACAGAAACTAAAGAGAGACACAATGAAACTAACAGAAGTTTTGAATCAAATGGATTTAACAGATAGCTACACAACATTCCATCCCCAAACATATGAATATACTTTCTTCTAAGTACCTCATGGAATCTTATTTAAAATTGACTACATAATCAGAAATAAAACATACCTCAACAGATAGAAGAAGATTGAAATAATCATTTGCATTCTATCAGATCTTCACAAACTTATAGGACACAATGAAAGCAGTGTTATGAAGAAAATTCAAAGCACTAAGTGCCTGCATAAAGAAATTGGAAAGCTCCAACACTAGCAACTTAAGAGCACACCTGAAAGTTCTAGAACAAAAGGAAGCAAACACACGCAAAGAGAAATTGATGGCAGAAAAAAGCCAAACTCAGTGCTGAAATCAATCAATTAGAAACAGAGAGAACTATACAAAGAATCAACAAAACCAAAAGCTGATTCTTTTAGAAAATCAAAAAGGTAAATAAACCCTTAGACAAACTAACTAAAGGACACAAACACAATATCTAAATTAATAAAACCAGAAATGAAAAGGGAGACATAACAAAAGACACTGAGGAAATTCAAAACAATATCAGATATTAATATAAAAGCATATACTTGTGTGGGCAGTGATGGGTCATGCCTTTAATCCCAGCACTTGGGAGGCAGAGGCAGGCAGATTTCTTAGTTCAAGGCCAGCCTGGTCTACAGAGTGGGTTCCAGGACAGCCAGGGCTACACAGAGAAACCCTGCCTTGAAAAAAAAAAAAAAGAGTATACTCAACAAAATAGAAAAAGCTAGACGAAGCAGATGATTTTTTTCTGAACAGATACCAAATAACAAAGTTAAAACAAGATCAGGTAAACTATCTAAACAGTCATATTGCCCCAAAGGAAATAGAAACTGTCAACAAAAACCTCCCAACCAACGAAAGACAGGGCCAGATGGTTTTAGTGCAGAATTATACCACACCTTCAGAAAATACCTAATACCAATACTCCTCAAACTATTCCACAAAATAGAAACATATAGAACACTACTTAATCCATTCTATGAAGCCACAGTTACTTGATACAAAAAGCACATAGGACCCAACAAAGAAAGAAAACATCTGACCAATTTTGTTTATGAATATTGGTGCAAAAATATTAACAAAATTTTCACAAAATGAATCCAAGAACACACCAAACTATCATTTAGCATGATCAACTAGGAGTCATGTCAGGGATGCAGGAATGGTTCAATATACAAACATCCATCAACAAAGTCCTGAACAAATCATCAAAAGTTCAGGCTCTAAGATCAACAATTGACATATGGTACCTGATAAAACCAAAACCTTCTCTAAGGCAAAAGGCACTATGAATACAACAAATTGGCAAACTACAAACTGAGGGAAAAAAATCTTTATTACCACTACATCTGATAGAGGCCTAATATCAAAAATATACAAGGAACTTAAGAGTTAGACATCAGAAAACCAAATAACCCAATGAAAAAATGGGGAACAGAGCTAAACAAAGTTCCCAACAGAGAAATCTCAAATGGCAGTGAAGCCCAGAAAGAAATGTTGTACATCTTAATCATCAGGGAAATGCAAGTCAAGACAACCCTGAGACTCCATTCTACCTTACACCAATGAGAAAGACTAAGATCAAAAACTCAGGTGACAGCACATGCTGGTGAGGATGTGTAGATAGAGGAACACTCCTACATTACTGCTGGGATTGCAAACTCGTCCAACCACTCTGAAAATCAATTTGGACGTTCCTCAGAATATTGGAAATAGTTCTACCTGAAGACCCAGAAACACTACTCCTGGGCCCATACCCAAAAGACATGCCACCATATCCCAAAGACACATGCTCCACTATGTTCATAGCAGCCTTATTTAATAATAGCCAGAGCTGGAAACAACCCAGATGTTCCTGAATCAAAAAATCAATAGAGAAAATGTGGTTCATTTGCACAACGAAATACTATTCAGCTATTAAAAATGAGGACATTAAAAATTTTGCAGGCAAATGGATGGAACTAGAAGATATCGTAGTGAGTGAGGTAAACTATAACCAAAAGGACATACATAGTATGTACTCACTGATAAGTATATATTAGCCCAAAACTTTAGAATATAGCTCACAGAGGATATGAAGTCAAACCAAAAGGAAGGCCCAAGTCTGGAAGCTTCAATATTGCTTAGAAGAGGAAACAAAATAATCAAAGGATACAAAGGGAAACAGGAACCTGTGTGGGAGAGGGGATGGAGAGGCAAAGATGGGAGGCAGGATCAGTAGAGGAAAAGACAAGAGAGAAGCCCAGATGTCCAGGAGAATGAATAGAAATATGCATCAGTGTGGGGTGAGGGTAGGAGAACCACTAGAAACTCCCAGATATCAGGGATTTGAGAGGCTCCCAGGACCAATGGGAATGACCTTAACCAAAATGTCCAACAGTAGGGAGATTGAACCTGGAGAGCCAACCCCCAGTAGATAGAAATGGCCCCCAGTTGAGGGATTCAGCCACCCACCCATCAAGAGCTTTGACCCAGAATTGTTCTTCTCTTAAGGAAAGGAGGGGACAAAAAAATGGAGCAGAGACTGAAGGAAAGGCCATGCAGGGACCACTACACGTTTCGATCCATCTAATCTGCAGACACCAAACCCCCAACACTGTTGCTGATGCCACGTTGTGCTTGCAGCCGGGAGGCTGGTATAGATATTGTCTAAGAGGCTCTACCAGCACCTGACTAAGACCGATGCAGATACTCACAGCCAACCACTGGACTGAGACAGGGGACTGCTATGGAAGAGTTAGTGTAAGGTCCGAAGGACGCAAAAGGGATCGTGACCCCATAGGAAGAAGGACAGAAACAACTAATTGGACATCTCAGAGTTCCCAGAGTCCAAACCACCAAGAAAGGAACATACATGGCCGGGTTAGCAGCCCCCACTATGTACGTAGCAGAGGACTGACGTGTCTGGCCTCAATGAGAGAAGATGCACTTGGTCCTGTGGAGGCTTGATGCCACAGAGAAGGGAGGTGGTAGAGGAGTTGAGATGGGGTTCAGTGGGAGGGTAGGGAAGCACTCTCTTAGAGGCAGATGAGGGAGAGGAGAGAGGGGTGCTGAGTTAGTGGAGGGGAGAACCAGGAAGGGGTACAATGTTTGAAATGTAAATAAATAAAATAATAAAACAACAAAATTAAAAACTAAAAAAAAAAAAAGAAAGAAAGCAGAGAGAAAAAAAACAAAATTTACTGTTGGGTAGGTAGGGAGGTGGGGAGGAACAGGAAGGAATTGGGAGAGGGGGAAAAACTTCAAAATATATTGTATGGAAAACTTTCGATATAATATCTTATCTGGAAAGGAAATTATTTGGCTGATTATTAAATTGTAGAAATATGCTTTCATTAAATGATTTTAAGGAATTAATATGAACTTTTTTCTGGATAGATGCAGACATAATGTTGCTCAACTTCCAGACTCTGGACCACATGAAATGTGAGTATTTTTATTAGTGGTTGGATATCTTCTCTATTGGAATAATTGATGAGAGAGAGCACACTTTGCTGTGAATAATGTTTTAAAATGCGGTTCTATATTTAATTTTTATATACGCACACCATAAAATTATTAACTTTGGTTGTTTTCATAGCAAAAACCATGTCAGATTCAGAATCTCTGTTCATGGGATTATTAACCCCATTCTTATATTTGCAGCAGACAATGGTGTTTTTTTTGATATAAGAATATGGTTAACACTTGGAAGCTACACAGTGTTGACAATTGGCTCATTCGTGAAAGTCATGATAGTTCTCTGAAAAAAAGTCTATCAAGTTTTAACTCTGCCCTGACAGAAGGAGAAGATATAGTGCAGCAAGGAAACACAGAATGGATCCCAGGTTACCAGCCCGAGCCTCCCTATTTACCTTGTCGACTCACTGCTTCATTGACCCTTTTCTGCTCTCCATCTCCCACTGAGATGCTGAACTGTCCGATAATATTCTTATTTTCAGTTTTTGAGATAGGAACTGGGTATGTCTAGATCAAATTTTCATATGCCATGTTAACTAGTCCTAGATCAAAATTTCCAATTCCGTGTTGACTAAACCTAGTTCGCATTTTACAATTCCAGGTTAACTATTCCTAGATCAAATTTTCCTATTCTATGTTAACACATCCAAGATCCACATTTCATATTACATGATACCTAGTCCTAGATCCAAATTTCACATTCCATGTTGACTAGTCGTCGATCCAAATTTTATATTATATGTTAACTAATCCAAATCCAGATTTCATATTCCATATTAACCAGTCCTAGACAAAAATTTCTAATTCCATGTTAACTAGTCCTAGATACAAATATCATATCCCATGTGCACTAGTCCTAGATCAAAATTTCCAATTCCACGTTAACTCGTCCTAGATCACAACTTTATATTCCATGTTAAATTGTTCAAAGTATAACATGAATCTTGATCCTAAAAGACCATTAGACAGAGATGAATTCATGCTATCATTAAAGAGAATTTTTAGTAATCTTTAATTGTGTGCAGAGAGATTTCTCCCTGGGAAGGCATATTAATTCTGAGACAGCTGTATCCTCAGCCTTTTAGAAAAATGATTCCAAGAAAAGCTATGTTGACTCAAGTCAGCTTGTTGCCAGAATGTTGCTCCCCAGGGAAGTTACCTTGCTTTCCCCTTGAATGAACTTCCTGAATTTTTTAGTTAAAAGGCTGTACCACAACAGAGTTTTTAAATTATCCATTGGAGTCAAGTAGTGAACTGTCCATTGAAGCAACAGGAAAAGGATTTGCATGTGAAGCATGGCTTCTGCCTTCAGACCAGAATATGAGGAACAGGTTATTGTGTACACTGCACAGTGAAATAGGACAGTCAATAGCTACATCACAGATTAAAGTTTTAGGGAGACAGCTGTAGGGGAGCAGTATTATGAACAGCTGATACAAGCAGGTTGAATGACTTTGTAATTTCCCAGCATGTATTAATTCATGTACGTGAAGAAAAACAGACCAGATTGTGGAGGTGTACAATTTGGGTATGTTAACTTGAGCCAGGGAATATTGAATTACCAATTAGGACACTGTCCTGTGGAGATATGTGGAATGCTCACTGATACAGTTAAGTCAGCTCAGAAATTTGAGACACAAACCATCGGCTGTCCTGTCTGTGAGCAGTAACATTGCACATAGGGACAAGGTCTTATTAATGCCATTCTCCCTACTAGGGAACACCTGCTCTTTTTCAAAGTTAGTATACCAATGTATTTATTTCAAATATATTTATCCTTTTAAGAAGATAATTGTTGGTGTTGCTTTTTGAATTTCATTTTCTTTATGTATCACTGCTCTAATCTCTTGTTTGTTTCTATTCTCCAAAGTTTCCTCATCATTCAGAATTTCATTCCTTTTGCTCAGAGGCTTTGATATTTGTTTCTGTTTAGAGCAGTGTCTTCTATAGCTGAGACTTTGGTCATTATATGTAGTCAAGGCTTGATTTGACGACCTAATCCTGCTTCTGCTGCACTATGCCTTCAAGTCAGTCATACATCTCCTTTCAGGCTGGGCCCTACTGCTCATTGTGAAGGAAAAGACACTAGTGAATGAGTGTCCTCTAACTTCCATGGCTTTTTTTTTTTTTGTGGGAATTACAAACATAGAGGGACCTGTGTAACAATTGAATTTCATTGAAAAACTCTGAAGCTGGTGCAGTCACCGTACAGAAAGGCTTTGGAGGAAAGAAATTGGGACCTTTCCTGTTTTGACAGTAGTTGGCTTTCGTAATGAGTACTCAGGTAATCAATTTTACATGGTCAGTAAAAGTCCAAACTGGCCATTTCGGGAAGTTCACAAACCAGGGCAATCAAGAATCTGGATGTGGAACTGAATTTATTTCTAGAAACCAAATTTCTGTAGTTAGACTAGTTCAACCAGCACAGAAGATCTGTACAAACTGGTGTCACTGTGCATAACAGGATTGTTATGTTTTTGTCTGAAAGTGCACAACTTGAGAGAAATGGTATGAATAATATTTGGTGTGCACTAATACATATGTCTTGTTCTTGAACAATATTGAACCATAAAGCCTGTTCAAACTTTTTAAGTAATTTTTGAGGTTATCATTAATCATTTGAACCTTCTCATTTCTTCTTGCTGCTAAGTCTCAAATCCTGGGACAAATGGCTGAGGTGCCTTTCTACCAAATAAAAACAGAAGTGCCTGTCAGTCCTGCATGACATTCCTCAATTCCTACCTGTTACAAGGTGTGCCCGGTAGAATTGCCCTCTAGCCCAGGGGTTGGTCTGTCTGTCAACTGCCTTTCCTTATGTAATCCAACCATTTTGTTAACTGGTGTTTTTTATCTATCATTTACCCTCCTGAATGATAGGCTATCTCTCTTCACTGGTGATAGGTTATTCCTTTGCCTTTGAAATAATCCAGTTGAATCCAGATTTGATTACATTAAATGCAGGTTTATTGGGGAAGTTACTTTGGGTGAGGTGGCTTGAGGGGAAGAGAAAGACAGAAAGGGTGTGTACACAGACAGAGAAGGGGAGGAAAAAAACAAGAGGAGACCCAAATGTCTGGATTGTATAGGAAAGAGCCTCCATGAGAAGTCATCCCAGCCCCTAGGCTGGAAAGTTCAGGGAACTTTGGGGCAGGTTATGCCAGATATAGACTAAGGGGTGCTGGGAATACCTGGAGGCCAGGTCTGCTATAATATGTAAAATATACACCTCAGTCCCTTGTCTAGAACACTGACCTCATGATCTGATTCTTCTCTCTATCCTCTACCCTCTTCTCTCTCCTTACTTGGCTTGGATCATGGCCAATCTGAAATTTCCCAGATGCCCCTATGTCTTGCTATGCTTTCCCATTTATCTACAATAAAATGTCTACTACACCATAACAAGGAGAAACCATGCCTTTTCATTTATTTTGTTTGTTTGTTTTTTGAGACAGGGTTTCTCTGTGTAACCATGGCTGTCCTGGAACTCACTCTGTAGACAAGGCTCGCCTCAAACTCAGAAATCCACCTGGCTCTGCCTCCCAAGTGCTGGGATTAAAGGCTTGCACGACGACTGCCAGGCCATGACTTTTCATTTCTTTTTTTCAATCACCTCTCATTGACTTCTTGCTTTCAAATTAATCTTACTTTAATTGTGGTTACTGTTTGATTTGACAAAAGTTTGGCTACAGGACTTCCCAGCTTCCAGGTAGAGATGGCTCCACTGTAATATTGAGTATGTAATGTAATGTGCATACAAAGGACCCTGTGCCTTGGAAGAGTAACAGGAAGTACTCTGTGAGACTGGAAAGTTCTACTAAAATACAAATTTCCCAGAGTCAGGCTCTGTCTGTCCCTAGGGTGGAAGGGCAGAACTGGGAAGGCCTCAGCTGTCTGAGTCATTTGATCTCTGATCCCCTAGTAGAGGAGCTACTTCTGTCCTAAGGCCCAGCTTGGTTTTCTAAGCTAATGAGGGGCTCTGGGCAGGCCTGGCAATCAGGAGCACCAGTGGGAGGTAGTTTGCAGATTCTTTCCAGGACTGTCCTGATAGAGCTGTAGAGAGCAGCAAGGGAGACCGCGAGCCATGTCATGGTGAGTATGGAGGGCACTGTCCCCAGGCCAGGAAGTCTGCTGAGTCTTAATCTGCTTGGATTGAAATAGCCTGTGGGTGAGACTGTGGTTCAGTTGGTCTGTGTGTTGACTTGGGCAGAGGCCCTTGACCTTTTACCCTACCTGAGTGTGGATTCCCTGGATGAGTAGTGAAAGGGTGGATGGGATGAGATGTGACAGCAAGACACTGAAGCCCTGGCAGTGAAAATCTTATAATGTCACTTTCCACTGTGCACACACAAGCATTGCTTTGCTGTGCAGTAGGAAGACATACTGGAAAACTGAAGGTCTGGTTTCTAGAAGGTTTGAATTCATTTCTCATTCAGTTTTGTGTGACAACTTTTATAAACAGTTTTGAAAGTAGTATAAAGGAGTTGATGGGGATCATCCATTGGTAATACTTGATCAGAATCCTTTCACCTTTCCACTAACACCATGTACCTTGTCATGATTCAGGATAGAAAAGGAGTTGCAGACATACAGAGATTTCCTAGGTGTGCATGGTGGTGGAAATGTGTTATACTTGAAGTAAAATTGCACATATTTAGTGTATGTATCTGATGCATTTGGAAATATTACCTACATGCCTATAACATCATTACCTACCACAAAAAAAAAAAAAAAAACAAGAAACAAAACCAAGAAACCATGTTCTCTATGGATTCTGTTTTGAACAATTTATTTATTGATTTTATTGTTTATTTATTTATTCATTTATTTATTTATTTTTATGTATGGGAGTACACTGTGGCTGTCTTCAGAAACACTACATGAGAGGGCATCAGATCTCATTAGATTGTTGTGAGCCACCATGTGGTTGCTGGGAACTGAACTCAGGACCTCTGGAAGAGCAGTCAGTGCTCTTAACCACTGAGCCATCTATCCAGCCCTTTCTTTATACATTCTTATACTACCATGTTTACAGTGTCTACAGTATATAGAGTTCTCATAAAATGACAGACTTGCTATGAATCCCGGAAATGTCTTCAGCATATTTTCCAGGCACTTGAAAGTAACTTAAAGAAGTATCAGAATTCTCATGCTTGTTCCATTTAGATTCACGGTGGCCTAAATTATTAAATAACCTAACTTCTCATTAGTAGATGACGACAACCTGCATGACTCAGGAGGACCCTGAGCTATATGAACAAAGACAAAGCAATGGTTAGAGGATTGTACACTTATAAAGGATTATACTCTCACAATCAGTGCTGTATCCCTTACAAAATACCATGTAATTACAGCTTAGGCACTGTCAATCTGCCCAATTCTTTCTCCCATCTGATTTTAATATTTAATGCACTCTCATTTCTCAGATGAACAATAGAGTTACAGCCACTTTGTCTACACTGCCGGTAACAATAGAAAATGAAGGGCAGAACACAAAATCTAGCTGACAAAATCACCTTTAAATGGTTGCTATAATATTTTTAAGATGGTTTATGCTTTTTTTGTAGCAAGAATAGTTTCAGAGATGAAAAGCAAATGTGCTCTTCTAGATAGGATACACTAAAATCACAGACCTGCTTTATGATGGTCTGAGAGCTTTCTGCCAATGAAACATATTGCATGAAAAAGGGAAAATGACATTAAGTAGCAGACTGACTTGTTTTGTTTGAATTTAAAGAATGATAATAAATTATAGTTGAATCAAAATGTAATTGTCTTTGTAATAGTCATTTATGGTCTTTTTTATGTTGATTTGTTTGTTTTTTTTTCTTTTTTATCAAGAGCCAAACTGAGATAGTGACACTTTGATTCTTGTTTTGAAGAATGTGTTTAGACATTTAGCATTTTTATATATCAGTTTGTATATGTTTAACATAATATAAAATTAATGTAAACATATTGTATATTACATATGTCATTTAATTTATTTTTATACTTGTTTAAACATTAGATTTCCTTAAAGAGAAGCAAAGCTAATCTTTTGGAATTAAATGACCAGGAAACTCTGTAATTCCACAATCGAAAATCATGAGAACTCATACAAGAAAATAACCTGGACTTGTTTCCTGCATGATACAGATTTCACATTGCTGAGAGCAAACTTGATTTAACAGATGTAGACAGGGCCCAAGAATGAGCTTACTATAAACTCCTGTGTGATCCTCACTTTCTAAACAGACAGAATGAGACAGAATGTCAAAGTCATTCCTCCCTGGTCTTCCCAATTTTGTGTCTCTGTGTTCATTATTGCTTCCCTCCTTTGCATTTACAATTAGGAAAATTGAATTAATGTTTTTAAATTGGAGTAAATTCTTCTCTCACACAATGTATTCTGACTACTCTTTTTCCTCCAGGTAATCCTCATAAGTCTAGCCTACTTTCCTTCTTCACCAGATCCACTCTCCCTCCTCCATTTCCTCTTCAGAAAAGAACATACCTCCAAGAGGAGACAGCAAATAAGACCAAAGACACAAAAGGCAATAGACCTCATCCTGAGTCTGGACAGCGTAACTCAATAGGAGGAAAAGAAGCTGAAAGGTTTTATGGCTCCATGGGGAGAGCAACAATTCCAACCAACCAGTTCTATCTGTGGTCTAAACCACAAACCTGAGAGCAAACAGGAAGGAACCCACGGCCCCAGCTGTATGTGTAGGAGAGGATGACATTGTCAGGCATAGGTGGGTGAGGAAGTCCTTGATCCAGTGAAGGCTGGATGTGGGGTAAATCGTGGGTGTGGAGGTGGAAGAGGGAGGGTAGCTGGGGGCATATCCTCATAGAAGCAGGTGGAGTGGGGGTGCTATAGGGGGTTCCTGCAGTGGGGGGAATGGGTATAGGGGATTACATCTGAATTCTTAATAAAATATCAAATAAAAAATTAAAACTAAAGAAAAGCAGGAGTGTAAAATGTCATTCCTTCATTTAAATTGCCACATTCCACTTCCTGGTCCCCATATGGTTGATCAAACACATGAATGTATGGCAACCATATTTTAAAGTAGCATAATGCAAAATACATGAGGTTCAAATTAAAAAGTCCAAAAATGGTGAAAGTCCAAAGTTCAAAGTCTCTTCAGAGATTCATATAATCATGTAAATGTAATCCCCTGTATTTTCAAAACAAATAGTACATAATATAGGTTCAAATTCACGGGAAATATACTTCATCATTCCTAAATGCCCTTGTGAGGAAATACTGAACCAAAAGATGACCAAAAACCATCAGAGTAATCTCCAAAATCTGCATCTCCTTGTCTGGTGTCAAAGTGTTCTTCAGATCTCTGACTCCTTTCTGTTTCTTCACTCACTACAGAACAATTCTTTCTCTTTGGCTGGTTTTACTCCCTGAAAGGAGTTTTCCTGAGCAGGTACCCCACAACTCTGGCACCTCAAAATCGTGGAGTCTCCAAGGTAACTTCAATATTACAGCTTCATGTTCCTGTATCTGGGATCCACATATGATCTTCTGTGCATCATAAAAGACATTGGGTCATGTCTACAACTCTTCCCTCTATAGCACTCTAGGTTCTGGTTGACTCCAGTCTGCTGCAGCTGCTGCTGATGGTCTTTCTACTAATTCCATGGCACTGACATCTTCAATACGCTGGGTCCTCCTGCTGGAACTACACTTCACTGCTTTCCTCTCATATACTCCCTTCATGGGGCCAAGCCTTAGCTGTTCTCCATAACACATTCATGCCTTAAAAATGGTCCTATGTTAGTGATATTTACACATAACCAAAACCATCTGTACCATAAGGTACAACCTTGACTATCTCTGGAACACAGCTTCATTATCCTCTCAGAAAACACTCCCCTAAGATTTCACCTCAGTAATGATGGTTCCTCTTCAACACTGAAAAATTTTTTAACTATAGCTAACCAGTATGCAGATTTTTTAACTATAGCTAACTGTGTCAGTAGTCCCTTCTTGTCTTGCCTCTAAAGACAGAGGCACATGGACAAAGCTGCTGAGTTCTGCTGCTTTCTGGGACTGGAACATGGCCCTTCTATTACATTATAAACAGCTTTCTAATTTTCAACAACTTCACTGACTAAGCTTGGTGCTACTGGAACTTACTCTGTAGTTTAACCTTGAACTCAGAGGTATGCATGGCTCTGTCTCCTGAATAATGGGATAAAAGGTTTGTGTGTGACACTTTGTCTAAGGATTTCTCTACCTACAACTTGTTCTGGATCAGGATGACTTGAACCAGAAATCTGCTGACTCTCTTCTCCTGGGATTTAAGGCATGTACCACCATGCCTGAATCTAAATATTTCCTTTTAGATCTTAAATTGAAAACACAGAAAAGTAATGACTATCCATCCTTTGTCAATTTGACAGATACTTGTATCTCCTTATGCCCACATGGAAACAATAACCAGGTAATAATAGTGCCTATCATGATACAGGTCTCCTTCATACAACTTCACATCCATATGTTTAGGTGGATGGAATCTTCCCATAACATCACCATTTCTTTAATACCATCAGATATCTTTCATCACAGGATTTACCTTCATTCAATTTCCTGGTGATCCATTTCTCTTTGAACCTAACATTTTATATTTTTCCTTTCTTAGATTACTAAGCATAATCAACACAATCACCATGAGAGTAAACACAGGCCAAAGGCTATACTTGGCTTTCCTGAGACTTTATTTGTCAATGCAATCAACATAAACCTCCTTACCTTAGCCTCAAGGACACGCTTCAGACATGGAGAAAAGGTAGCAACATTCTTAAGGAAAACATCATTAAAACAATATACAAAAGTCAAATCACCCTTAGTACATATGTGTGTGTTCCATATTCCTACTAGAATGGACCATTAAGTTCCATTTAATACATGTAGCAATCCAAAGTCTAAAAATCCACATTGCTCCAAAGAAAAACATAGTCAATCCTATCATAGCAATACTTATGTCTAGGGTACCAACTTCTGTCTTAATTAGAATTTCCATTGCTAAGAAGAGGCACTGTGACCAAGGAAACTGTTTTAGAGGCAAGTATTTCTTTAGGCCTGGCTTACAGTTTCAAATGTTGAGTCAGTTACCATCATAACAGGAAGATTAGCAGCATGCAGGCAGCCATGACGCTGGAGACGAAGGTCAGAATTCTGTGTCTTCATGAGAAGGCAACCAGAAAGAGACAGTCTTCCAGCCAAACAGTAGGAGTGTCTGTTTTATCCTGGTCAGATCTCCAAAGACCACCATCAGGAATTCACTTCCTTCAAGACAGTACTATCAATTCCAACAATGTTGAATATCTTAATATTGCTGATTCTTTGGTCCAAGCATATTCAAATCACAGCAGTTCATTTCTACTATGAATTCCTTCATGCATTTAAATATGATTATGTCATGCAGAGGCTTTAACACTTTGATTATTTTCAGAAGGTTTCTCTCTAGTATGTGTTCATTTTGGTATTCAGAGACTACTGTGGCATGTAAAGGATTTTCCAACTTGAGTACATTCAAAAAGTTTCTCTCCAATATGTGTTCTTTTATGTCTTTGGAAACTATAGTGATATAAGCAGGCTTTTCCATGCTCATTTCATTCATAAGATTTCTCTAAAGTGTGTACTCCTTGAAGTATTTGGAGAAGACAGTGACACCACATGCATTACACTCATAGGGCCTCTCTCCATCATGTGTGCCTTCATGTGTTTGGAGACAACTGTGATATGCAAATGCTTTCTAACATTGACTAAATTCATGAGGTTTCTCTCCTGCACATTTTCTTTTGTGTATTCAGAGATGACTGTCCTGGAAAGGCTTTAACTCATTCATGACATTCATGCAGTTTCTCTACATTATGTGTTGTTTTATTTATTGGGGGATAACTGTAACTCCCAAGAGCTTAATACACTAATTACTTTGAGAAGGGTGCTCTCTTGAATGTGTTCTATTATGTCTTTGCAGACGACAGTGAATTCACAAGGTTTTACCACAGTGATTACATTAACAGGGGTTCTCTGCAGAGTGATTTTTTTGTGTCTGTAAAGAAGAATGATATGCAAAGGCTGAACAACATCGTTAGCATTCATGAGATTTATCTATCGTATGGATCTTTTATAAGACTGCAGATGACCATGACTTGAAAATGCTTTAGAACACTGATTACATTCATAAGATTTCTCTCTATTATGTGCTGTTTTATAATAATAGAGACTACAAGGTTGTGACAAGTCTTTAACTCATTGATTGCATTTGTGAGGTTTCCTTCCAGTATGGGTCTTTTATGTTTGGGAAAGAAGTAGGAAGTGCAAAGGCTTTAACACACTGAATACTGTCTTAGTCAGGGTTTCTATTCTTGTACAAATATCATGAACTATAAGGAAGTTGGGGAGGAAAGGGTTTATTGAGCTTACACTTCCAAGTTGCTGTTCCTCACAAAAAAAAGTCAGGACTGGAACTAAGCAAGTCAAAAAGCAGAAGCTGAGCCAGAGGCCATGGAAGGATGTTATTTACTGGTTTGCTTCCCCTGGCTTGACATCACACTACTTATTAGAGGTACAATGTGTATAGGTGAAGAGATTATGATGTCAACAGATCAAGGTTGCATAATGCCCAAAATTAACCTATATGACTCACCTGCCAGGGAACAGGTAACTTCCTGGAATGCTGAAGTTCTAGCTCTTGGAAAATAACAAAGTCCCATAGAACCCAAGACTACCATCTCAAGAATGATGAGACCCACAGTGGGTCCTCTCAAATTATCACTAATTCATAAAATGCTATACAGTTGAATCTCATGGAGGTATTTCCTCAAACGGAGCTCCTTTCTCTGTGATAACTCCAGCCCGTGTCAAGTTCCACACAAAACCAACCAGTACAATTACATTCATAGTTCTTCTCCAACATGGGCTCTTTTATACTTTTGCAGAAAATAACTTTGTAAAAAGCCTTTTGTCACATGGATTATATTAATAAGATTTCTCTCCAGTATGTGGTGTTCTACAGTTTTGGAGACTTCTCCCTTGTAAGTAGGCTTTATCACGTTAATTACATTCTTAAGGGTTTTTTGCACTATGTTTCCTTTTATGATATTGTAGAGTACGCTGTTGTGAAAATGCTTTACCACATTAAGTACATGCATGAGGTTTCTCTCCGGTATGTGTTCTCTTATGACATTTGAGAGTACTGGATCTTGCAAAGGCTTTACCACATTGATTACATTCATAAGGTTTCTCTCCAGTATGTGTTCTTTTATGACATTGGAGAGTACTCTGTAGTGAAAAGACTTTACCACATTGGTTACATTCATATGGTTTCTCTCCAGTATGTGTTCTTTTATGACTTTTGAGAATACTCTGATCTGAAAAGGCTTTGCCACATTGATTACATTCATAAGGTTTCTCTCCAGTATGTGTTCTTTTATGTTTTTGAAGATAACTCTGTATTGCAAAGGCTTTACCACATTGATTACATTCATAAGGTTTCTCTCCAGTATGTGTTCTTTTATGACATTGGAGATTACTCTGTATTGCAAAGGCTTTACCACAATGATTACATTCATAAGGTTTCTCTCCAGTATGTGTTCTTTTATGACATTGGAGATAACTGGGTCTTGCAAAGGCTTTACCACACTGATTACATTCATGTGGTTTCTTCCTGCTATGACTTCTTACATACCTGCAATGATAATTGGCACAAGTGAACGCTTTACCACTTTCATTACCCTGATCAATCTTTTGGTCAATATGAATAAATTTTACATTTTGGTTTAATAGTAAAGAAGAACCATATCTTAAGATTTTACCACTTCATATGTTCATAGTGTTCTCCCCAACTCTGGCTTGATGCCTCTTTGAAAACACCTGTGATGACAGGAATATTTACTACATGGCTCACAGGTATAACATCCTTTGTCTCTATGAGATTTCTATATGATGTGTTTCATGTATCTGAAGGAAAATGCAAAAAGGAGACCTTTATAACACTGATTATATTCATAAATTTTCTATAGTGTGAATCATCCCACATTAGCACTGTGAACCTGGAAAAACAAAAATTTACACAATTCTAGTACCCAAGGGGATATTCTGCAGTGTGACTATGAGGATGTTCCCTGTAAAGTCAGAAAACCAATTAATTACAAACTTCTACTATATTTAAAAAATCTTTCAAAGGCAAAATACTACATATCTTCTCACTGTTCTGGAGTAAAGATAGGGATGTTCCTCCTTTAAATATTTCTATGCTCACATAGTTTTTTTTTTTTCTGACACTTGATATACGCATAAAAAGAAGAAATGAAAGCTTTCCACATTGAATTAACATCATTTGACTTTTCATTTCTTCTAGACATACTGTATGTGGATTGAGGTTTCTCCACAGCAACATTCTTGACTCTCATAAACTGACCTCTCAGTAAACTTAACAATGTCACTACAAAAATATGAGTATCACTGAATTTAACATGGACTGTTTACTTATTGCATGGCTTTGGATATATGTTTATTACTATTCAATTTGCAACATCTAAATATTATGAGACTGATCAGATTGGTAGTTCCACAGCATAGCTCTAATGGAGTTACCAATCAAATAAAGGCATCTCTTAAGGAATTGTTTCTATATCTCCTTCCTTAGAGGAATGCCTTGCAAACACAAATCAGATAACTGACATTAAGGCCTATGGCTTTGTGAGAATATTTTAATCATAGCTATACTTAAAGGACTGATATTTTACATGCTTCCTTTACTTTCCAGTTTCCAGGACATATTAAAATTACCTCAGAGGAATATATGTTTCAGTTTGCACATTAACATTACCTTTTGTACCTTCTAGAATTTTGAAATTCAGTTTCCATATGGTGGTCTTCCCAATCGTACCCTAAAACACAGTATGAGAAAATGAATGCTATAGTATTGGAAATTAGGCAAAAGTCAACTTACTGTGGTTTTTCACAGCACTGACTCTGATTTATTTTACTCAGTCTTCCATGTTCCCAATTCAAATAACAGAGTGTCATCAAGAGTCAAGAAATATTTGTCCCCTTATTTTAAAAAACAAAAGAAAATTCACAGTCTTACCTATATCAGTGAGGTTCCAGTAGGTCTCCAGCATCACATCTTTGTAGAGATTCTTCTGGGAAGGATCCAGCAAATCCCACTCTTCTCCAGTGAAGTTGACGTGCACGTCATCAAAATTCATTGCATCCTAAAATATGTGTACAACACAAAGCATGATACTGACATCACTGTAAATAAGGGTATGCTTCCTATACAATATAATCATATATTTCTAGTGATACCATCATTTATTTCTTGGACACAGAAGTTATAATCTAATCGCCGTGTCATTTTAAAAGGAAATTGTGTTATGAGTATTGCATGTGTCACTTCTGAACCCACTGAATAGGATATAGCTTTGCAAGAGAAATGCCAATTGAGAGGGAGATGGAGAGGGAAACAGACCAACAGCACTGAGCACACATTAAACAAATTGTATAAACAATTAGTAACTACATAAATGCTGGACAACCTTGGTGGTTTTGCCCATGTCTTTAATCTCAGAGGCACAGGCAGCTGTATGTCCTTGAGCTTGATGCCATCATGGTCAATGCAACAAGTTCCAGGACAGCAAAAGTTACATATTAAGTCACTCATGCCCATGTAAAAATCAACCAAGAAAACAGAAATGATAGAGAGAACTCATAGTTCTTTACTGAAGTTCCTACAAAGAAGTAGACATTCAAAGCAGTTCTGCATTCATCTTATAGAAATGTAAAGTGTACCAGTTTAAAATGATACATTAATAAAATTTTACTAAAATGGAATGCATGTTTAAACAGATATAAATGGACAGATGAAAATATTAGTAATCTAAATGGTGATCATAAATAAGCAACATAGGGCAGGAGAATGAGATAACTCAGAAGTGGAAAGGTCTGGCTGGTCTTCCACAAAATGGTGGTCAATTTCAACCATCTACATGGGGACCAACAACTACCCATAACATAAAGATCAAGAGTTGTGAACCCACATTCCGGCAAAACTAAAGATGAGGCACATATGATAAAATAAAAATATTCCTATTTGTCCAAAATTTTCAGAAGAAACACAGGAGCAAAGCAGAACATCATACACCTGAAATCCAGTGATTCTGAAGCCTCAGGTAGAAATGACATCATGAGCATAGGCCATCTTTAGAAATAGAATATAATCTTTATATTGGGACAAATTTCAAAATTTAAGATGTAGATGAAGAGCAGCACAGAAGCCTGTACTTATTTTACAATAACATGTCAGGTGGCTTGTGTGATTTCTATATCTACTATCAAGACAGGAAGGGCTTCATAGAGAAATTTTGTCTTGGAAAAATAAAAGAAATAAAGTTTAAAACATAAAAACAACAGGCTTGCAAAATATATTAACATTCAAGAGCAAATATTTATACAGTGTCTTATGTGATTTCAGGACAGAGACTAATGGTGAATGTATTGCATCATGAGAACAAACTGAAGGATCAAATTCAATGACAACACAGTTGACACACAGAACAAAATTTGTCTTATCTAAAAGAAATGCAGGGGTATGGCTATAGGAAAGATTGAGGGAATGGCCAGTGAAAACTTGCCCAACTTCATGAAGCTCATAAAAAAGAAAAGCAAAGTGTGGGTGCTTTGGCCCTTCTTAGAAGGAGTAACAAAATACTCATGTGGAGACAATGAGTGGGACAGAAACTGAAGGAGGGGCCGTAGAGACTGTTCTACATGGGTCTCCCTTGGGGAGTTAGGAAAGGTAGACACTGATGTGGATGCCAGGAAGTGTGTGCTGACAGGAACCTGATATAGCTGTCTCCATAGAGGTCTGCCCGAGTCTGAAATACAGATATGTGGATGCTCACAGCTAAGCACTGAACTGATCAAGGGGTTCCCAATGGAGGAGTGAGAGAGAAGACTTCAGGAGCTGAAAGGATTTGCGGCCCTATGGGTAGAGCAACAATACCAACCAACCAGAGGCCCCAGGGTCTAAACCACCAGCCTGGGAACACAAAGGGAGGAACCAATGGCCCCAGTTTTATGCATAGGGGAGGATGACATTGTCAGTCATAGTTGGGTGAGGAAGTCCTTGGTCCAGTGAAGGTTGGACACCCCAGTGTGGGGAAAATCGTGGGTGGGAAGGTGGGAGTGGGAGGGTGGCTCAGGGCATATCCTCAAAGAAGCAGGAGGAGTGGGGGTGGGATAGGTGGTTCCTGGGTGGGTGGGAGAATGGGGAAAGTGGATTACATCTGAAATGTAAGTAAAATATCTAATAAAATCACACATACCCATGTGCACACATATGAGTACATGTGCACAAGCACATACACACACACACACAAACACAAACTTGTGACTCTGCAGAGTACTCTGAGGACCCAATCACAAGTTAAAAACAAAAGATCATACAAATAAAAAAAGATATGTCCAAGTTACAGAGACGCCAAAGAAAAACAAGAGCCTATTGTAATGCAAACACACAAAAGTCATAATAAAGACTCTCACCAGTATACTTAGCATCAGGTCCAAACAGAGAGACCAAGTCTAGGGGAGCTGTGTATTTTAATTGTAGTTACAGCAACATTGTGGCATTAACATACACGTCAGCAACTTAATATTTTAGAAACTGTATGCCAGGCATAATTTGCAGGAAACAAACAAGGGGCAAAATCATCTGACAACCATGATGGGTAGGGTAATTTTATTTTTCTCTGTAAGGTGTATTAGTTATTTATATGTACTTTAATCTTGCCAATGTACCTTCACTGGCTGTTGATAAGGGGGGGTTGTCATAGCATGTTTCTCAACTGAATAATGTGCACTCTCAAAAACAGAAAAGATGGGGCTTTACAAACACATCTTTGTGTCTAAGCCCCTTAGTATTCTGCTGTTCAACCACATGCCCGGCCTGAAAATATGCAAGTTTGGCTTTCCATAGATCTACCACACTATTTGTGATCCCAGATGCAATTTTCACAGTTGCCTCTGCCACTGTACTAAACACCAGAGGCAACTTAACCTTGCTCCTCACTATGTCTCTTTGTGAATTGCTAAGATCATCTCTTACTACCTGTCTCTTCCCATTGCTCCAAACAGAAGCAAGCATTCCTCTTGAACACACCCACCAAACAGATCGGGAAAAGAGGCAAAACAATCTCTGAAAATACAAAAATCGAATAGTAACCCAGGAATAAAACTTCCAAACAAACAAGACAAACCCAGAAACAAGTACCTAGACCAATCATCACCTTAAACCCAGATACCTAGATACCAGCATAGGAATATAATAAACAACAGCAAGGAAAATATGTCATCAAGAAATACAAGCTATCCT
>NW_021615668.1:0-1487 GCF_004785775.1 Grammomys surdaster
GGGGGGGGGGGGTTCCTGACTCAACTGAAATGAGAAAGATCATATCTGTATGTGTGTGTACAGAAGGGTGGAGGGATTGAGTGAGGTGAATTGTGGGTGTGAGGGAACACTGTGGAAATACTCTGTGAAGGAAACTACTTAGGCAATATCCACACCGCACGTTGAATCTAGAGAGGTCAAAGTATTTACTGCATGGAGTATTCCCCAATGATCTAGTCATGTTGGCACAGGAAGGTACTCTGCAGGCTATGGAAAGGGAAACATGGACACAAGAACATCTCATTCATCAGTCTGTGCCCCCTGATAGCCTCCTTTGCCATTCAGAACAAAATTAAGGAGCTCTAAGACCATAGTCAGCAATTTTAACATTTCCTTCTTCTATACCAAACCAATCATCAGGAATCCTTGACTCTGGGTCTAAAGTGTAAGAAGCCATGAAAGTCAGATAGGCCTAGGAAGTAGGAGATCTGCCTTAAACAGTGATATAGGTGAGACCCCTGACCCAATACCCAGGAATTTTGAGGGTACATGTTTTAGGACATGGACAGTTATCTAGAAGAGCAGGCTTAATTTAGACTCATTATAAAGCTGGCAGAAAGTTTCATTCACTATCCAAATACTTGAAGTCTTTCCAATACCAGCATGTTTATTTATTGTGGAGTTCAGTACCTAATGAGGTAGGGACACTCTCCTTATGTGATCTGCCCAAGGAAGAACTCAGTGTGGTCTGCTCAGGAAACTCTGCCTGTAAGTATTAGTGTCACCTGACTGCCCTGCTACTGCCCCACGTAAAGGCTTTAGCAACAAGCAGGAGAACCAGTCTCCCACCAACTTTTATGTCTCAGGGAACTGTGCCTTCCTGTACACCAACACTTAACACTTGCCTATATCAAACAATGATACATAGATGGCAAAAATGAGCATTCACCACAGGATATGTCCAACAGAACATTCAGAGCTGAGAAGAGACAGGATGGCCAATGAGCATTCTGGGGGTGTTCACTGAGACTACAAGTGACACAGCCTGTTACCACAATGGTTATCAAATCTGAGTCAAAATTCTGGGTTGGAATGTAAACAGAGTCCCAACCAATCGTGCTCTGGCCAAAACAGCAAGCTACTGAGCATCTCCAGGACTCAGTTTTCTCCTCTGGAAGGTGAATATTACTGCCAACTTTGGAAATATGTTTTTATAGGTCCTGGTACAAATAGTTGGTGTTGCCTGAACCTGGCCAGATGTCTCCATTAGACAGAAGGAGAGAGAAGGAGGGTGCTGAGCCTGTGAAGCTGACATCTCTTTTGTTAGTTACAGGCTAAAGATGGCAACATGCTCCCTCCAGTGCCTGGAACTTAAAATGTCCAAATTATCCCCTTCCCTTCTCTTAGGCATCAACTCTACATTGCCAGATTCACATTCTTAGAGAAAATCACATGTACTTAGAGCACATGGTTGACTTGTTCTTGTCTCTAGTGGGATTCCCTGATAT
>NW_021615668.1:1587-3642 GCF_004785775.1 Grammomys surdaster
AATGCAATACAATATAAGTCCATGTCTAATGACAATATGAATGTCTGGACATAGATGTGAGAAAATATGTTTCTCTACTTTGATGAAATTGTTCCTCAAACTGTTTTAGGACAGAACATCACCTACACTAACTTATCTAAAGTTGTCTCTGAAGATATTCCTTACTGGTTTCTCTCTGTGTGACTGTCCCTGTCCCGGCCTATCACTGTCCATATTTGTCTCTGTATCTAATTCTTCTTTTCTCTTCTCTCTTCTAACCTCTCCCTTCCCCTCTGCACTCCCCTAAAATTCCTTCCATTATCTCTCCATCTCTGTCACCCTCTGTCTCACTATTTCTGTTCTCTCTATGTCTCTCTATTTTTCTGTGTGTCTCTGTCTCTCTCTCAATCTATGTCTGTGTCTATCTCTATCTATGTCTCTGTCCTCTGTCACTTTGTGTTTCTCTCTGTCGCTGTCTCTCTGTCTCTCTGTCTCTGTCTCTGTCTGTCTGTCTGTCTCTCTCTCTGACTCTCCCCCCCCACCCCGAATTTCATCCTCTAAAATAACATGTCAATCAGCACTTTTGTGGTTTGGGGGGAGTTCTGCCTGGGCAACCTCATTATTCCTGACCTGTAGGTAGGTAGATGTCAAGTTTAAACAAGATATATAGAACTTAGCTTCTTTTCTACTAACACTGTTGTAACTTGCAATTAAGTTCTACTCACCTTCTAAAGAGGAGCAGCATTCCAGGAAAAGTAATACCCATTTCCCTCCAGTTTGCTGGCACTTTTCTTAGGAAATAGATATGGTTCTAAAAAGAAATGTAGGGACAGTGAGGCCACTTAACAGTGTGATAAACTGGACTGCCATCCAGTGGACTATGAGATCTGTACTGGAAGGGTCACAGGGATAAAGGCGGGCTGCAAAAACAATAGCAGGGATAGGGCATAGAGGAAGGATATTATGGAGTACTTCTGTCTTCATGTGGGAAATATTTCACTAGGACCAGAAACCTAAAGAGAATGACAGGTACATGAGGATTGCTGTGCTGTTTCTCTACAGACTTGCCCAGAGTCACAGCATTCCTGGGCAGCTTAGACCTGGAATTGGCTCAGGGACTCCTATGACAGTGCTCTGAAAGGCCAGGCCTGGGCCATACTTCTTTGCTAACTGTGGTTTCCTGTGGAAAAACCCTTTGTAAAAGGTTTACCTCGACCTGTACTGGACAGAGGACTCATTCTGAGTAAACGGGTGCACTGCTATATAACAATATATGTTATATATAAATTCTAGGAGCACATTCCTGCTATTGGCCACAAAGATCTATGTTCCCAAATGAAACACACACACACATACACACACACACACACACACACACACACACACACAACCTCTATATTTTGGTATGCCTTAATCAGTATAATAGCTGAGCCACTTCCTAACCTCTAGTTGGATAATACACCTCCTGCCAAAAATCCTGAGTAGTCACATTCTAAATTCTATACTGTATTTTGGAGACTCTGGACTCAGAGGGCTGCCCAACTTGGTCATGTTCTCGAAGTTCCTGCACGTGTTGTCTATGCCTCCCAGTTCTCCACTGTTCTCAGACAAGGGGTCTCCTGTCCTCTTCTCCTGGCATGGCAGATCTCCTTCTCCTCCTTCCCCTTCTTCTTGGACCCAAGCCCAGGAATCTGAAAAGTCCTACCTCTGTCTGCCCTGCCCAGTCATTTGCTACTAGCATCTTTATTTACCTGTCATAACTAAGTGGGGACAGGGTACCTCAGTGTTTTATATTTGAACATGTGGAATCTCTCCTGCAAACAATATTTGGAATACAAATTAACATAATAAAAGCAGCATTGGGCAAAACCCACTAAACTGCTATCTGAAATTCCTGCAGGATTCTTCATTCTGCTCTCTCCATACTCACACTCCAACATTGTATTGCATGATGCCTACATCTCATCCTTTACAGGAAGGACATTAGAAAGGAGATCTCTAAGGCAGTGGTTCTCAACCTTCCTACTGGTGCAAACTTTATTAAGATTCCTCATGTTGGGGTGACTACAAAATATA
>NW_021615669.1:0-2158 GCF_004785775.1 Grammomys surdaster
TTCATAACTTCTGTTAGTTTTACTGTATCTCTATTTAGTTTCTGTTTCCATGATTTATCCATTGCTGAGAGTGGGGTGTTGAAGTCTCCCACTATTATTATGTGAGGTGCAATGTGTGTTTTGAGCTTTAGCAAGGTTTCTTTTATGAAATTCGATGCTCTTGTATTTGGCGCATAGATATTCAGAATTGAGAGTTCATGTTGGTTGACTTTTCCTTTGACAAGTATGAAATGCCCTTCCTTATCCTTTTTGATAGTTTTAAGTTGAAAGTTGATTTTATTCGATATTAGAATGGCTACTCCCGCTTGTTTCTTAGTGCCATTTGCTTGAAAAATTGTTTTCCAACCTTTTACTCTAAGGTAGTGTCTGTCTTTGTCACTGAGGTGGGTTTCCTGTAAGCAGCAAAAAGCTGGGTCCTGTTTGCATATCCTGTCCGTTAGCCTATGCCTTTTTATTGGGGAATTGAGTCTATTGATGTAAAGAGATATTAAGGAGAGGGTGTTCTTGCTTCCTGTCATTTTTGCTAATAGTGGAGACATCTTTTGTGTGGTTATCTTCTTTTGGGTTTGATGGAAAAGGATTATTTTCTTGCTCTTTCTGGGGTATGATTGCCCTCCTTGTATTGGAGCTTTCCTGCTATTATCCTTTGTAAAGCTGGATTTGTGGGAAGATACTGTGTAAATTCAGTTTTGTCATGGAATATCTTAGTTTCTCCGTCTATGGTAATTGAGAGTTTTGCTGGGTAAAGTAGCTTGGGCTGGCATTTATGTTCTCTTAGGGTTTGTATGATATTTGTCCAGGATCTTCTGGCTTTTATAGTATCTGGTGAGAAGTCAGGTGTAATTCTAAAAAAAAAAAAAAAAAAAGTTATTTGGCCTTTTTCCCTTACTGCTTTTAAAATTCTGTCTTTGTTTTGTACATTT
Source organism: Grammomys surdaster (assembly GCF_004785775.1). Classification (NCBI taxonomy): domain Eukaryota; kingdom Metazoa; phylum Chordata; class Mammalia; order Rodentia; family Muridae; genus Grammomys; species Grammomys surdaster. Next base: position 924 of record NW_021615669.1, read on the forward strand.
TGAGTCTTGATTATTATGTGACGGGAGGTATTTCTTTTTTGATCTAGTCTGTTTGGCGTTCTGTAGGCTTCTTGTGTGATTATGGGCATCTCATTCCTTAGGTTAGGGAAAAAAAAAAAAAAAAAAAAAAAAAAAAAAAAAAATGGCCCTTTAAGTTGGGAATCTTCACTCTCATCTATACCTATTATCCTTAGGTTTGGTCTTCTCATTGCATCCTGGATTTCCTGGATATTTTGAGATAGCAACTTTTTGCATTTTGCATTTTCTTTGATAGTTGTGTCAATATTTTCTAAGGTATCTTCTGCACCTGAGATTCTTTCTTCTATCTCTTGTATTCTGTTGGTGATGCTTGTGTCTATGACTCCTGATTCCTTTTTTAGGTTTTCTATCTCCAGGATAGTCTCCCTTTGTGATTTCTTTATTGTTTCCACTTCCATTTTTATGTCCTGGATGGTTTTGTTCAATTCCTTCATCTGTTTGTTTGTGTTTTCTTGTAATTCTTTAAAGGATTTTTGTGTTTCTTTAAGGACTTCATCCTGTTTTCCTGTGTTCTCCTCAAGTTTTTTGATACTGTTATTTACTTCCTTCTTGTAGTCCTCTAGCCCCGCTTCCTCTGGAGTCTGGGAGATTGGGTGCAGAGCTGCCTCCCAGGATCTGCGAGTGCTCGGGCCCAGACCGGATGGAGCCCGCTCCAGGCCAGGAGCAAATTCCTGGGTCCCAGTGGGTCCCTGTTGCTCCCTGTTTGGGGTGAGTGCTGCTTTTTCTTTACCTGGGATGCTGCGTGAGTTCAAGCTCCTGGGAGTCCCTGTTTTTCTTGGTTTTCTGCGGTTGGGTACAGAGCTGCTGCCTGCGACCTGCTCTAAGCTCGGGCCCAAACCAGAAGTCAATAATTCTTTTTTTAAGAAAAGAAGAATTCTTTCACCATATAGGATCTGGTATTCAAATTTATATTATCAGTGTTAGTGACAAGTGCCCTATGCACTGAGACATTTTGTTCATTGTCCCGAATATATTACATTCAAAGATAATCAACTCATTTGAATGAGTGTATGCTTGAATTTTATGAAAGTTAATCATTTTGTAAGTCTGTATTTCTGTGCCTTGCTTACACAATCTATAATTGTCATAGAAATTTTTGAAAGGAAGACAAAAGACATTGTATTCCAAATTACCAAATTACCAAGACTAGAAATATACGATTTTAAAAATAAAGATTTACAGAGCTTATTATTATG
>NW_021615669.1:2258-2961 GCF_004785775.1 Grammomys surdaster
GAAAAAAACAGTTTCATAGATATTTTTAACTTAAATATAAATACTTACGTATATTAAAGCGTGAAAAAAATACATATATTAAAGAGTGAAAAAAAATATTGAAATATCTATATTTTCAATGACAATCAGAACATTGTTTCTGATTACTCTTAACACTTTCTAAATTAAACATTTTAACTTTTTTTATGTATGTTTGTACATACATATAAATGCATGTGACAGTTTTCTTTTTTTCTATAATGAGATATCTCTGAAAACAGATTTAGGGGTTTTTTTGTTTTGTTTTGAGTTTGAGCAAAATGGAATGTTGTAAAAAAAGTAAAACTATCTACACTGTTTGACTAAACAAATGACCGAAAATTATTTATACAAAATGGAAAACGAAACGATACCTAATATTAAGATAGGCAATAAGGGCCTGTGAGATGATTTAGTGGATGAGAGTACTTGCTGCATTTCTAGAGGTCCTATGTTCAGTTCCCAGGGCTCATATACTATGGCAGGTTACATCCTTCTGTAATTCCAAATTCTGAAAATCTCATGTCATCTTCTGAACAAGTAAGTCACAGTACTTATACATGAATTTCTTGACTTACACACAGGCAAATATATATAACACATGAAAAATAAAGTTTAAAAGAAAAAATATAATACTCCATATATATATATATATATATATATATATATATATATATATGTTATT
>NW_021615670.1:0-7186 GCF_004785775.1 Grammomys surdaster
TTTTTTTTTTTTATAAAGAAGTAAGAAATCCACAATGAAAATAAAAAGGCATTTTTCAACAAATGGTACTGGTCTATCTCTATGTCGGCATGTAGAAGAATGCAATTTAGATCCATATCTGACACCCTGCATAAAAGTCACATCCAAGTGGATCAAAAACCTCAACATAAATGAAATGCATTGAACTACTTAGAAGAGAAAGTTGGGACTAGCCTTGAACATATTGCCACAAGAGACAACTACCTGAGCAGAACACCTGTAGCTCAGGCAGTAAATAGAATAATCAACAAATGGGACCTCAAGAGACTGAAAATCTTCTGAAAGGCAAAAAACATCATCAATAGGATAAAACTGCAGCCTACAGAAGGGGAAAAGATTTTTGACAACTCGTCATCTGACAGAGAGCTAAAATGCAAAACAATAAAGAATCAGAAACTAAGCATTAAGAAACCAAACAATTCAATTAAAAATGGGGTACATATCTAAACAAAGTATTCTCAGAAGAAGAATCTCTAAGGGCTGAGAAACATGTAAAGAAATAGTCAACTCAAGGAAAAGCAAATCAGAACTGCTTTGAGATTTACACCCTTCAGAGTGGCTAAGATCAATAACAGATGAATTCTCATCCTGGCCTGAGTGTGGAGTAAGGGGAACGCTCCTCAATTGCTGGGGGGAGTGCAAACTTGCACAGCTACTTTGGAAATCAAAATGACATTTCCTCAGACAGTTGGGAATCAATCTACCTCAAACCCAGTTATAATACTCCCGAGCATATGCCCAAAGGATATGCAAGTATACCAGAAGGACACTCGCTCAACTATGTTCACAGCAACTTTATTCATAATAGGCAGAAACTGTAAACAACACAGATGACTATCAACCTTTGACTGGATAAAAGTGAATGTGGTAAATAGTAAATATACACAATAGAGTATTTCTCAGCTGTTAAAAATAAAGACATCATGAAATTTGCAACCATATGGACAGAACTGTAAAGATTTCTCCAGAGTATGCTAACCCAAACTCAAAAAGACAAATATGGTGTGTACCTTCTTATAAGTAGATACTAACAATAAAGTAGTAGATGATAATGCTATAATCCACAGAGGTGAAATAACAAGCAAGGTTCAAAGGGAGATTCATGGATCTCTCATGGAAGGGCAAAAAGAGTAAAATTTGCAGGTAGACAGGGGGATATGTGTGGATGGGAATAGGATAAATCAGACAGAACATGGGAGGGATGGAGGGAGAGTACTGAGAAAGATACTGGAATTGGGGGTGGTTGGGAGGGGCAATGTAGAAACCTAATTAAGTGGAAACTCCCTGAGAAGTATGAGAGTGACCTTAGTAAAGCTTCCTAGTAATGTGGGATTTAGAGCCTAAACTGGTAATCTTGTACAAATAGGCAAGGCTCATAGCAGATGCACTGGGACATCATCCCAGCCACAAAATTTTCTAACAACAATCTGTCCTTTCTGCAAGATGTACTGAGATGATGGTGACTTTGAACTTGTGGGAGTGGCTAACCAATGCCTGGTACAAAGTTAGACCCAGAGCCCTGGAGGGAGCCCATGCTGCCTGCATCACCAGGAACCAGAAGCAGGACAACCCACAGACCCTGAACAGAAACAAAGCTGGAAAAGTATCAATGACATGATCCCTATGATATTTTGCTGTACTCAGAGATAAGTGCCCATCCCAACTGCCATCAGAGAAGCATCATCCGGCAACTGATGGGACCAGATGCAGAGATCCATAGGCAAAGATTAGGCAAAGCCAGGGAAAACCCACAGCTGAGAAGAGGGAGAAATGATTATAGGAGGCAGAGGGCTCGAGGCTCCCAGGAGAACAGGGTCACAGAGTCAAAGATGCAGAAAGTCACAAGGGATCACAGAGATTGAAGCAATAAGTATGGACCCTATGGGTCTGTGCAAGGCCCTCTGCATATACATGATAGTTGTGCAGTGTGGGTGTTCTTATGGGATCCTAACAGTGGAAGTGGGGGTGTCGCTGACTCTTTTGCCTATGCTTGGGGCTTAATTTTTCTTTTAGTTGGTTGCCTTATCTAGTCTTAATAAGAGGGTTTGTATCCAGTCTTAGTGTAACTTACAAATTACTATGCCATGTTCAGCTGTTATCCTTGGGAGGCCTTCTCTTTTTCTTCTAAGGGGAAAACGAGTGGATTTGGGAAAGAGAAGATGGTAGGGAGGGATTGGAAGTAGTGGAGGGACAGGAAACTGTGGTCAGGAAGTACTGTGTGAGAGAATAAAAATAATAATAATTAGGAAACAATTAAATCTACAATAGTATTTTAACACTATTCATGAGTTTTTAGAATAAAATAACATATTTTCAAGAGAAATGCTTAAAAAGTCACTATAAGTAAGAATCTTCTTTTGCGTAAACTCAACATCAGGGGAACATTTATGACAAGAATTAAAATGGAGAAAGAGAATTCATGTGTAAATAGCAACTTATGTATGGTGTACAATGAACTGAAAAAAAACCTCCATTCATCTTGGCAGCAGAAATGATAAAAGAATGTATGATACCACAAATTTTACTTAAGTCAAATGAAAAAATCTTACTTTGCTACTTGAACTATTAAACAGTTTTTAAAGTAATCAGTTTTTTTTTTAAGAAAAGAAATAATTGAGGCTAGACCAAAATAACTTCTTACAGTCATTGCTAAGTCCTGTTTGGAAGGATCCAATGACCTTGTATGAACTCTGTGAGCCCCAGGAATGTACACATGCATACATGCTGAAACAACACTCATAGAATAGAAATAGAATAGAATTAGGATAGGATAGGATAGGATAGGATAGGATAGGATAGGATAGGATAGGATAGGATAGGATAGGATAGGATAGGATAGGATAGAAAAAATAAAATATATCTCTTTTAAAATTATTGTTCTTTAATCTTTTTTTACAGTTCACTTGTTATCTCCCACCCGGTGTGCCCTGTGACTGTTCCTCTTCCAATATCTCCTCCCTGATCTCCAAGAGGATGTCCACTGCACCAGACCTCCCCACTCCCTGGGGCTTTAAGTCTCTCGAGGATTAGGTGTCTCTTCTCTCACTAAGGCTAGGCCAGGCAGTCTTCTGATGTATATGTGTCAGGGAGCTGCTTTTTAAAAAAAAAAAAAAGTGAAAGATTACTCCCCTTTAAAGAGCCTGGTAACATTTTGGCCACAAGTTTTTCAGCACATTGATTATTCTGTTATCAGAACTGATTTGTAACAAAAGAGTAATTGTGGGATAGGCATTCACCACAAACTTCTGAACAGTACTCCACAGCAGCACTGAGGTAGATGAGATGAACAAATCCATCCAGTACATGACCACAAAGAAAACCACCAGCAGCAAAATGGTCTGGGTGGCCTTTTTCTCAGGAGATACTCTCAGGTAATTGATACTATGAAGATGCTTGCATTGCCTCTGATGTCTGAAAAAGAAAATCACTATGTATGTACTTGTGGTTGGCATGACTCCTACAAGAAACACATCTCTTAAAGTTGTCACTGTGAAAATCAATATCCTGATGATATTGTTCATGGGAAGGTGTGAGCAGTATTAGTGACCTTCATATGGTTGGTCTCACTCACATTGGTATAAGCACCAACAGAGCAGATCCGGTTATTTCTGAAGGACAAATTGAAAGACCAAAAACAGAAGAAAGCATAGATGATGTATTTTTTTCAGTTTATGTTTAAATTTTGCCAACAGTGAGGTACTGGGACTGATTGTGACAGCCTGGACCACACTCAGGAGGCAGGTGATACAGATAGAGAGGCCTCTCATCAGTCTGCTTATGTAAAATATTGTCTTACATTTGAATTCATTCTCAATGTTCAGTAACTCAAACATATATGTAAGCCAAATAGCCCATCCAGTGTGGACCATAATTATGTGAACAAAGGTCTGTTGGCAGGATATCAGATTCACAGGCTTATGTCTATGACTTGGGATTATGAAAATATAGAAAATTAGCAAAAACATATTGGCTAGGACTCCTAGTCCAGCTTGGAAATAAAGGACATTCTTGTTTGAAGACATAAATGAAAAGTGTATTTATCTTAAAAGCATAGTGGAAGTCTATTTCATATAACTGAAAAAATAGATTATATATCAAACTTATAATTCATTTCACCGTATAGATATATAATCATTCTATTTTCCCTACTAATTCTTGAGTAACCTGTGTCTTTCACTTATCATGCTTCATATCAGCTATATCCTACATTTCTATATATCATCCAGGTATATCCTATACAGAGAGATTATTATGGATAACAAATGCATTTATAGTCATATTTACACAGAATGCACAACTTTTGTTCCTGTAGTGCACTTGAGTCTCATACCTTAGAAATCCAATCCTATAGATTTAAATTGGCTCATTTTATACTTAACAATTAAAACACTAGTAATGAGCATAGTAGATGAATCACTTTTGCAGAGATGAAGAAAAACTATGGTGGGCTTGGTAAATATCATAGAAGACATCTAAAATATCAGATGATTGTATAATTTTACTTTGCTCTATTTGGCAGTTATCCATATTTTGACTCACAATTCTAATGGGATTCCAGTCATAATTCATGATAATATGACAGTTTTAATCAGCAAAAGATCTATATCAATTCATCATTTTTATGTTTCTTTTCCCATGAAATCTTACATTCTCAGAATATAGAATTAAAGATACAGATACAGTGGAAGACCATTAGTGTACCTATCAGACTCTGTTAATTGCATAAGCCATATGGTTCTAAATGGGCCTAGATGGCTTCTATTTTAGTTCCCATTTAATTTAAATCCTTTGTGAACTCCAATTCATGATTAAGAAACTAATTCTGAGGTATCAAGAAAGCACATTCTTTTTTAACATTTCTTTGGGAGGGTGGGTGGGTAAATCACTAACAAGATGTTTCCTTAAGGTTTTCTCAGCTACCCATGTTGTTATTTTCCCTAACTCCCTCCTCTTTCTGTATTTATCTCCCCCCCCAACTTTACCTAAGAACCCACCACTTTCCCATTTCCCTCTTTGATCAGTTGTGTCCTGCTGCTACTCCCCTTTCCCTTCCTCCACACGTCTTCTGTACTTACCTGCCCCGTCACCGCTAAAGAGCCCTCTCTTCCATTTTCCTGATCAGATACTTGTAGTCTGCTATTCTGCTCTCCATCGCTCCCACTCTCACCCCTAACCTGACAAAGGACCCATTTTGCTTTCCTGGTTTCTGTAGTTACTACAGGCTTCATATTCCCATCTGAAGATGTGGAGCTGGGAGCCTCCAACAAGAGAGATTATGGGATGCTAAGACAAACCCTATTTTATGTACATTAAGACAAACTCAAACCAAGGGCCTTTCCTTCCATTGATGTTTCACTGGCCATCCCCTGCTACATATGCAGCTGGAGTTCCATGTCAACTCTTTGGTTAGTGGTTTGGTCCCTGGGAGCTGTGGGTGGGGGGTCTGATTGGTTCATATTGTTATTCCTTCTATGGGGCTGCAAACCCCTTCAGCTCCTTCAGTACTTTCTCTAACTCCTCCATTGAGGACCCCGTGCTCAGTCCAATGGTTGGCTGCAAGCATCCACCTCTGTGTTTGTCAGGCTCTGGCAGAGCCTCTCAGGAGACAGCTATTTCAGGTTACCTGTCAGCATGCACTTCTTGGCATCTACAATAGTGTCTGTGTTTAGTGACTGTATACAGGACAGATCCCCAGGTGGGGCAGTCTCTGGATGTCTTTTCTTTCAGTCTCTATTCCACACTTTGACTCTGTATCTCCTCCTATGGGTATTTTGTTTCTCTTTATAAGAAGAACAGAAGTATTCACACCTTGGTCTTCCTACTTCTTGAGCTTTATGTGGTCTGTGAATTGTATCTTGGTTATTCTGAACTTCTGGACTAATATCCACTTATCAGTGAGTACATACCATGTGTGTTCTTTTGTGATTGAATTACCTCATTCAGGATGATATTTTCTAGTTCCATCCATTTACCTAGGTATTTCATGAAGTCATGTTTCATATGGTCTGTTGAAGGTATCATGGATATTCTGTACTTTATAGCTAATATCTACTTATAAGTGAATACATACCATTCATGTCTGTTGGGTCTGAGTTACCTCACTTAGGATGTTATTTTCTAGTTCCATCCATTTGCCTAAAATTTCACAATATCCTTATTTTTTTTCTCCTAGACTTTTTAAATGTTTTTTTTTAACTTCATCTTCTTTTATTTATTTTTTCCCAATCTGCTTTGTACCATTTTAATTACATGCAAGTATTAAGGTCTGTTCTAAGTTGAGGAATTAGCACTACAATAGATGTAAATAGTCAATGAACAAGTAAGACAATAAATACAAATAGTCAACGAACAAGCAAGGCAATAAACAAAGTCCCCTGAACACTCCCATGATCACTGTTTCTAAGGGCTTATCAGGATGACCAAAGTATCTGGGCCTATTTCCCTGTTCTACCCCAAAGTCATTTTCATGCCTGAAGCGTACTTCTTTGTTCTAGTCTAAGATTTATATTCCTGCCTGATATTATCTCTTTGCACTAGCCTAAGATTTAGATTCCTGCCTGAAATTACTTCTTTGTTCTGGTCTAATGTCAGATTCCTGCCTGAAACCCACTTCTTTGTCTTTGGCTAATGTTAGATTCCTCATAAGCAGCCCATTTCCTTGTCCTTGGACAATGTCAGATCCCTGCCAAACAGCCACAAAGGTTCTCCACATCGCCCCATTTTTATTTCATAAACAAGACTGAGCCTGTCTTAGGTTGTTCTAACAAGTGTGACTTCCTTACCTGTCATGGAATATGTATTATCCAAAGCAATGCACTTCTGTCTTAGGTTGGTAAGGCTCTGTGCAGAATCTTACCTGTCCTTGGCTTGCCAGTCAGTTAAGTTAATAACCCTGTCTGGGGGTCCATTTTCAGTTTTAAGCCAAGTACTTTGGCCTCCAACATGTTGATGTTGTTAAAGACAAGCTTTAACACAATGGACAGGAATAAAAGTATTCCCAGGACAAAAAGGGCTAGCATGATCATGCTATATATCCTATTCTTTTTTTTTTTGTATTCATTTTTTTTTTAATTTCTTTTTTTTTTTTTGAGCATGAAATGCTTTTTTATAGCATGTTTTACAAGGGGAGGGGGTAAGAGGGTCCAGG
>NW_021615671.1:0-1034 GCF_004785775.1 Grammomys surdaster
AGCACACTGAAGGAATTTTTCTTTCGTTCTTCCTTTTTTTTTTTTTTGTTAACATTATATTTTTCATGAGTTTAAATCGTCCAGAGCAATGTAGCTCAGTGTCAGTCCTGGTTGAAGAATTATTTCCAGTTTCCCAATTCCTGTCCTGGAATTTTCTTACTCTTACAATTGTAGAGATAGTACAGTATAGTCAAGCTACCATTTCTAAGTTGGCCAAAGTTGCTCTTTTTTTTTCTTTTGCTGTGATACTTCAGAGGTAGCCCATGTCCAAGAACATAAAATCATGCAGACATGTTCTCTACTTCTGAGTCACACCAAAGCCCTCTTTATAAAGACAATACTGAGGAAAATGAGGAACACACATCAAGGTAATTCAGGACTGACCCACTTAGGCTTTTGCTCTACAAACCACAGACACAGGAAGAGAAAAAAATATCTGACAATACATGGCATGCAATGGTCTGGAGAAACAGAGCTGTCACCACCTGTCTCCCAACAGAGGTACCATCTAAGCTCCTCAACAAGTGCTTATAAGAATGCCCTCCCACTCCTGCAGGGGCCAAATGCTATGATTCAATGAAATGGGGGTTGGGTAAGTGAGATTCTCATTTATTGCAGACACTGACTTCCCCCTTGAGTATTTTCCAGTATTTCAAATAGAGACGTCCCTGGGATTCCCACCTTCAGGTCAGACACACTGTCAGCTGCAGAGTCCTAAACTCTGCAACACCTGTGCCCAGGTTTCCCATATAAGACCACCAGCTGTCAATGTCGACAGGGCATTAACAGCCCCCATCCACAGTCCTTCAGCATTCCTAGACTTGCCTACAGCTCCAAGCCTGGAAGAAACCGAGAACAAAACCATGAATTAGATCAAAGATGAGTTTTTAAAGACTTTGGATGCCTATGAGGGCACAAAAGAAAACCAAGACACACCAATTGTGACTTTGGCATACCCTGTCTTGCATCAGCCTCTACACTGCACAAATACTGAACAGAAGATTCAGAAAACAGTGGCATAAAAGACTCAGTGT
>NW_021615672.1:0-1897 GCF_004785775.1 Grammomys surdaster
CAGACTGGATACACAAACAAGACCCAGAATTTTGCTGCATACAAGAAACGCACCTCAGTGACAAAGACAGACACTACCTCAGAATAAAAGGGTGGAAAACAATTTTCCAAGCCAATGGTCCCAAGAAACAAGCTGGAGTAGCCATTCTAATATCAAATAAAATTGACTTTTATCCAAAATTAATCAAAAAAGATAAGGAAGGACACTTCATACTCATCAAAGGAAAAGTCTACCAAGGTGAACTCTCAATTCTGAACATCTATGCTCCAAACGCAAGGGCACCTACATACATAAAAGAAACTTTACTAAAGCTCAAAACACACATTACACCTCACACAATAATAGTGGGGGATTTCAACACCCCACTCTCAGCAATGGACAGATCATGGAAACAGAAACTAAAACGAGACACTTTGACATTAACAGAAGTTATGAACCAAATGGACTTAACAGACATCTATAGAACATTTCATCCTAAAACAAAAGAATATACCTTTTTCTCAGCACCTCATGGTACCTTCTCCAAAATACACCATATAATTGGTCACAAAACAAGCCTCTACAGATACAAAAAGATTGAAATAATCCCTTGCATCTTATCAGATCACCACGGACTAAGACTGGTTTTTAATAATGACAAAACCAATGGAAAACCCACGTGCACATGGAGACTGAACAACTCTCTACTCAATGATGACTTGGTCAAGGAAGAAATAAAGAAAGAAACAAAAGACTTTTTAGAATTCAATGAAAATGAGTACACATCACACCAAAACTTGTGGGACTCCATGAAGGCAGTGCTAAGAGGAAAACTCATAGCTCTAAGTGCCTACAAAAAGAAACTGGAAAGAGCACACACTAACAACTTGACTGCACAACTAAAAGCTCTAGAACAAAAAGAAGCAAATACACCCAGGAGGAGTAGAAGGCAGGAAATAATCAAACTCAGGGATGAAATCAACCAAATAGAAACAGAAGGAACAATACAAAATATCAATAAAACCAGGAGCTGGTTCTTTGGGAAAATCAACAAGATAGATAAACCATTACCCAGATTAACCAGAGGGCACAGAGACAGTATCCAAATTAATAAAATCAGAACTGAAAAGGGAGACATAACAACAGAAACTGAAGAAATTAAAAAAATCATCAGATCCTACTACAAAGGCCTATACTCAACAAAACTGGAAAACCTGGATGAAATGGACAATTTCCTAGACAGATACCAGGTCCCAAAGCTAAACCAGGAGCAGATAAACCATCTAAATAGTCCCATAACCCCTAGGGAAATAGCAGCAGTCATTAAAAGTCTCCCCACTAAAAAAAGCCCAGGACCAGATGGTTTTAGTGCTGAATTCTATCAGACCTTCAAGGAAGACCTAATACCAATTCTCTTCAAACTATTCCACAAAATAGAGACAGAAGGAACACTACCCAATTCGTTCTATGAAGCTACAATTACACTCATACCCAAACCCCTCAAGGACCCGACAAAGAAAGAGAAGTTCAGACCAATCTCCCTTATGAATATCGATGCAAAAATACTCAATAAAATTCTAGCAAACCGAATCCAAGACCACATCAAAACAATCATCCATCATGATCAAGTAAGTTTTATCCCAGGAATGCAGGGATGGTTCAATATTCGGAAATCCATCAATGTAATCCATTATATAAACAAACTTAAAGAAAAAAACCACATGATCATCTCACTAGATGCTGAGAAAGCATTTGACAAAATTCAACATCCCTTCATGATAAAAGTCTTGGAAAGATCAGGAATTCAAGGCCCCTACCTAAACATAGTAAAAGCAATTTACAGCAAACCAGTAGCCAACATCAAGCTAAATGGAGAGAAACTTGAAGCAATCCCACTAAGATCAGGGACTAGACAAGG
>NW_021615673.1:0-1224 GCF_004785775.1 Grammomys surdaster
CCCTATAGCTCCTTGAAGGTGGGTTGGTGACCCCATCCCTCCACTTATGTCCTTTCTATCTGCCAGAGATGGTCTCTTCAGGTTTCATCTCTCAACTATTGGGCATGAATTTGATTGTCTCCTCCTGTCCTCTTGGTTGTGTTTGCTTCTTTTTTTCTCCTAAATCCTACAGGACTGTTTTAATTCATCAGTGTGAGAACTCCCTAGCTTCTGTATGAGAATATTTAGTGCTATGATATTTTCTCTTTGAACTGTTTTAATAGTGCCTATAAGTTTGGGTATGTTGTACTCTCATTTTTACTGGATTCTAGAAAGTCTTTAATCTCTTCTTTATTTTTATCCTGACCCAGACAGTGATCACCTGAGGTTCTCTCTACCATGTCATGTATTTTATTGTTGATGCTTACAACTGTAGTTCTTGTTCTTTTTCCTAGGTTTTCCATTTCTAGGATTCTCCCAGTTTATGTTTTTGTTTTTTGTTTTTTGTTTTTCTTTTTCTTTTCTTTGCTTCCATTCTTCCCTTTCTGGTCTAGAACAATTTCTTCATATCCTTAACCTGTTTGATTGTGTTCTCATTAACATATTTATTTGCTTGCTCTTATAATGTGTCCACCTGTTTGAATGTACTTTACTTTAGTTCCTTAAATGATTCATTAATGTTCTTTTTGAAGACTTCTATCCTGTTTATAAGATGGGATTTAAGATTTTCTTTCTGTGCTTTCTACTGACTAGGAGATCCATGGTCTGCTGTAGTTTGATGGCTGGGCTCTGCTGGTGTCATCTTGCCCTGGGTATGGTTGATTGTGTTCTTATGCTGTTCTTTAAGCATCTGGTTTTCCCTAGTGTTGGCTAGACATTCCTGATGGAATGAGGACTTCTTTAGAAGGTGCAAGGAACCATGGGCCCGGCAATGGAGCATGTATTATCCTACTTTGTTCATTGTGCCTCTGGTGGACCCAGTCTGCAGGCTGTGATAACAGTCAGACCTATGTGGTATGGGGGGTATATCTGACTAGGATGAATGGTCAGGCAGAATTTCAATTTGTTTATTTTTGGGCTCCCCAACAAAAGTTTTCAGAGAGGCAAGACACTCTTGTGTGTGGCAAAGCTGTCCTGACTAGAAAGGAAATCGACGTCTAAGAAGTTGGGGCTCATGTCCATGTTTTTATTGTTTTTCTTTCTGTATGTTTGTCTTTTATTATTATTAATTGCCTTTTCTTGGTA
>NW_021615674.1:0-382 GCF_004785775.1 Grammomys surdaster
AGTCTATAGGCCAGTTTAACAAAGGAAATGTGTTTATAAAATGTCGTGAAACCAGAACCTTCCACCTCTGCTTTGGAGAAGGGCTATCACACAACATTCAGTCAGCCGAAGATGGATTGGTACAAGTGTCTATCCAGAAACTTCAAGTCATTTTTGCATGTGCAGAATCATCCAAATCTTCCCAATCAGAACTGGCTGTCCCATGGCTTTCTTCCATTTCCATATTCCCTACAAGGCTACATGAACTTCAACTCTTGATGAGCCACTTACAACAGCAGTTCCTTAGGAGCCAACATGACAGGAGATCCAGGATTTCCCTTTGAGAAACCAAGTGGCCATGTACAGAATGTGTCACAATGAAAAAGTCTTCTCATTCCTTCTT
>NW_021615674.1:482-1337 GCF_004785775.1 Grammomys surdaster
TCATCCAAATCTTCCCAATCTGAACTGGCTGTCCCATGGCTTTCTTCTATTTCCATATTCCCTACAAGGCTACATGAACTTCAACTCTTGATGTGCCACTTACAACAGCAGTTCCTTAGGAGCCAACATGACAGGAGATCCAGGATTTCCCTTTGAGAAACCATGTGGCCATGTACAGAATGTGTCACAATGAAGAAGTCTTCTCATTCCTTCTTCCAATTCTGTACAGTGTCTCATGGCAACACTATTATCTGCATCAGACTTGTTCCTTCACAAGTCTAAACCTAGAGGTTATATGAAGAAGACAAACATTGAAAACCGAGAACTCAATCCAGAAATAAAGGAACTGGAGGTGTCCAATACCTCTCAGAGAATCTTGCCATCCTTAGGACAGTCCAGTCCAGTGTACTGATATTCTGTCGATCAATACTGGCAGCTTGAGGGCTTTTTCCCTTCTCGAATGGGTCTTTTGTTTAGTGGCACCATGACATTTGGTTAACAAAGGTTAGCAGCTGTCTTCATTTTAAACGCTGATAAACTTAAGACAATTCATAAATAAATACAGCAGGGGAAGCTAGCCCACACTGACAAACACTTCAAGGACCACTGAGTTCATGGGCACCATTTCATTTGGGGCTCAGTCTCATGTGGAGAGAAGGGCATTACAGAACTTTCTTCTCAAAAATGCTGAACATTGGTATCAAATGGACAAAACGGTTATTTATCAAGGGATGTAAAAGATCCAACCCTAGGGAATCCAGGATACACACAGGTACTTTAGAGGTATACTTTTTAAAGTGTCCTCATTATCCCTTTCAGCTTAAACTGTCAATCATCTCTGAGAGCTCAAGCAGA
>NW_021615675.1:0-1462 GCF_004785775.1 Grammomys surdaster
AAACAACACAGGATAGCTAAAACAATCCTATACAATGAAAGAACAACTCGAATATGTTGTTCTGATTTCAAGCTATACAAAAGAGCTATAGGAACAAAAATGGTGTGGTATTGGCATAAAAACAGATCAGTTGATCAATGAAATTGAATTGATGTCTAGACATAAATCCATACACATATGGAAACTAATGTGTAACACAGAAGCTTGAAATACACAATAGAAAGCAGAAAGCATCGTTAACAAGTGGTGCTAGTCTAACTGGATGCCAGCATATAGAAGAATGCCAATTAAGCCATACCTCTCAAATTCAACAAAACTCAAGTCCAAGTAGATTAACTATATCAACATAAACAAATACACTAAACCTAATCAAAAAGAAGGTCAGGATTAATCTTGGATTTACTGGTACAGAAGACAACTTCCTGTCAGACCACTGAGAGCAGAGGCATTATTAAGAACAACATTAAATATATGGGAGCTTGTGAAACAGAGAAGATTCTGTAAGGCAGAGAACAACACCAAAATGACAAAAACAGTACCCCACAGAATGGGAAAAGATTTTCATCAGCTCCATATCTGACTGAATGCTAATTTCCAATATATATAAAGGACTCAAGAAACCAGACATCAACAAATCCAACAATACCATTGAAAATGGGATACATTATCTCAATAGAGAATTCTCTAGATGATTTAAATTGCCTAGAAATGCTTTAAAAGTGCTCAACATCTCTAACCATCAGGAGAATGCAATTTAGAACTATTTGCTGATTCCATCTAACACCTATCAGAATGCCTAAGTTTAAGCCCCAAGGGACAGCACAAGGTGGCAATGATTTGAAACAAGAGGAACACTTCTCAATTGCTAGTGGAAGAGCAAACTAGTACAGCCACTATGAAAATCAACATGATTGTTCCTCAGATTATTGGAAATTGTTCTGCTTGAAGGCACAGCTATATCACTCTTGAGCATATACCCAGAAAACTCTCCATATTACCACAAGGACACTTGTTCAAACATCTTCATTATAGTTTTATTCATAATGACCAAAAACTGTAAACAACCTAGATATTTCTCAACTATGAATAAATAAATGTATAAAGAATAAGTGGCACACTTACACGATGAAATACTACTCAGTGGTTAGAAATAATGACATCTTTAAATTTGCAGAAAAATGGATGGAACTAGAGAAGATTATACTAAGTGAGACAGAAATAAAGACAGACAGGTAACCAGAAAGACAAACATTATAAGTACTAACTTATATTTGTACATTAGCTATAAAATAAGGAAAATCATGCTATAATCCTCAGATCCAGACAGACTAGGCAAAATAAGGAGGGCTAAAGACAGGTCAGGGGGTGGGGGAGACTTATGGGTCTCCATGGCAATAGGAAATAGATTAAATTTTATTGAAGGATTTGAGTCAAGTGTTGATGAAAACTGGAGGAATATATC
>NW_021615675.1:1472-1737 GCF_004785775.1 Grammomys surdaster
CTTTCCTCAACATTCATCCCACAGGGTTCACTAAGGATCATCTGGGATCTTACTAAATGATCTTGGGTTTCACATTTCAGTTCTAGTTTCTGTGTGACCATAATCTCCTGCCAATAGTACTCCACTGTTGCTGCTCTTCCTTGTGGTCATCCCATTTTACTGGACTCTCAAAAACACCCAGTTCTTCTGCTAACACCAGGCAGCACTTTCACCATAATCCTCTCCTAGGCAGTCTTCATGGTATCATTCCTCACCTTCATTTTAT
>NW_021615676.1:0-2169 GCF_004785775.1 Grammomys surdaster
AGAACTGCTTTGAATGTTTAATTCTTTGTAGGAACTTCAGTAAAGAAGTATGAGTTCTCTCTATCATTTCAGTTTCCTTGGTTGATTTTTACTTGGGCATGAGTGACTTAATATGTAACTTTTGCTGTCCTGGAACTTGTTGCATTGACCATGATGGCATCAAGCTCAAGGACATACAGCTCCCTGTGCCTCTGAGATTAAAGACATGAGCAAAACCACCGAGGTTGTCCAGCATTTATGTAGTTACTAATTGTTTATATGATTTGTTTAATGTGTGCTCAGTGCTGTTTGTCTGTTTCCCTCTCCATCTCCCTCTGAATTGGCATTTCTCTTGTAAAGCTATATTCTCTTCAGTGGGTTCAGAAGTAATACATGCAATACTCATAACACAATTTCCTTTTAAAATGACATAGAGATTACATTATAACTTCTGTGTCAAAGAAATAAATGATGGTAGCACTAGAAATATATGATTATATTGTCTAGGAAGCATACCTTCATTTAGTGATGTCAGTATCATGCTTTGTATTGTACACATATTTTAGGATGCAATGAATTTTGATAATGTGCATATCAACTTCACTAAAGAAGAGTGGAATTTGATGGATCCTTCCCAGAAGAATCTCTACAATGATGTGATGCTGGAAACCTACTCTAACCTCACTGGTGCAGGTAAAACTGTGAATTTTCTTTTGCTTTTCAAAATAAGGGGACAAGTATTTTTTGACTATTGATGACACTCTGTTATTTGAATTGGGAACATGGAAGATTAAGTAAAATAAATCATAGTCAGCGCTGTGAAAAACCACAGTAAGTTGACTTTTCCCTAATTTCCAATAGTATTTCATTCATTTTCTCATACTGTGTTTTAGGATACAATTGGGAAGACCACCATATTGAAACAGAATTTCAAAATTCTAGAAGGTACAAAAGGTAATGTTAATGTGCAAACTGAAACATATGTGCCTCTGAGGCAATTTTAATATATCCTGGAAACTGGAAAGTAAAAGAAGCATCTAAAATGTCAGTCCTTTAAGTATAGCTATGATTAAAATATTCTCACAAAGCCATGGGCCTTAATGTCAGTTATCTGATTTGTGTTTGCAAGGCATTCCACTAAGGATGGAGACATAGAAACAATTCCTTAAGACATGACTTTATTTGATTGGTAACTCCATTAGAGCTACGCTGTGGAACTACCAATCTGATCAGTCTCATAATATTTAGATGTTGCACATTGAATAGTGATAAACATATATCCAAAGCCATGCAATAAGTAAACAGTCTGTGTTAAATTCAGTGATATTCATATTTTTGTAGTGACATTGTTAAGTTTACTGAGAGGTCAGTTTATGAGAGTCAAGAATATTCCCTTGGAGAAACCTCAATCCACATGCAGTATGTTGAGAAGAAACAAAAACTCAAATGGTGTTGATTCAATTTGGAAAGCTTTCATTTATTCTTTTTATGCATATATCAGGTGTCAGAATAAAAAAAAAACCTATGAGAGCATAGGAATTTTTAAAGGAGCAACATCCCTATCTTTATTCTAGAACAGTGAGAAGATATGTAATATAATGCCTTTGATAGATTTTCTGAATATGGTAGAAGTTTGCCATTTATTGGTTTTCTGATTTTACTGGGAACATCCCCAAAGTCACACTGCAGAATATCCCCATGGGTATTAGAAAAGTGTAAATTTTTCTGTTTTTCCTGGTTCACAGTGCTAATGTGGGGTGATTCACACTACAGAAAATTTATGAATATAATCAGTGTTACAAAGGTCTCCTTTTTACATCTTCCTTCAGATACATGAAATATATCATATAGAAATCTCATAGAGAACAACGATGTTATAGCTGTGAGACAAGTATTAAATGTTCTTGTCATCACAGGTGATTTCAAAGAGGCATCAAGCCAGAGTTGGGGAGAACACTATGAATATATGAAGTGATAAAACCTTAAGATATGGTTCTTCTTTATTATTAAACCAAACTGTAAAATTAATTCATATTGATTAAATGATTGATCAGGATAATGAAAGTGGTAAAGCTTTCACTTGTGCCAATTATCATTGCAGACATGTAAGAAGTCACAGCGAGAAGAAACCACATGAATGTAATCAGTGTGGTAAAGCCTTTTCAGAACACAGTACTCTCAAAAGTCATA
>NW_021615676.1:2179-4123 GCF_004785775.1 Grammomys surdaster
ACAGAGTACTCTCCAATGTCATAAAAGAACACATACTGGAGAGAAACTTTATGAATGCAATCAATGTGGTAAAGCATTTTCACAACAGAGTAATCTCCAATGTCATAAAAGAACACATACTGGAGAGAAACCTTATGAATGTAATCAATGTGGTAAAGCCTTTGCAAGATCCAGTACTCTCAAATGTCATAAGAGAACACATACTGGAGAGAAGCCTCATGCATATTCTTAATGTGGTAAAGCATTTTCACAACAGCATACTCTACAATATCATAAAAGGAAACATAGTGCAAATAACCCTTAAGAATGTAATTAACGTGATAAAGCCTACTTACAAGGGAGATGGCTCCAAAACTGTAGAAGACCACATACTGGAGAGAAATCTTATGAATATAATCCATGTGACAAAAGGCTTTTTACAAAGTTATTTTCTGCAAAATTATAAAAGAGCCCATGTTGGAGAAGAACTATGAATGTAATTGTACTGGCTGGTTTTGTGTGGAACTTGACATGGGCTTGAGTTATCACAGAGAAAGGAGCTCCATTTGAGGAAATGCCTCCATGAGATTCAGCTGTATGGCATTTTATGAATTAGTGATAATTTGAGAGGGCCCACTGTGGGTCCAATCATTCTTGGGATGGTAGTCTTGGGTTCTATGGGACTTTGTTATTTTCCAAGAACTACAACTTCAGCATTCCAGGAAGTTACCTGTTCCCTGGGCAGGTGAGTCATATAGGTTAATTTTGGGCATTAGACAACCTTGATCTGTTGTCCTCATATTCTCTTTGCCTCTATCCATTGTTCCTCTAGTAAGTAGTGTGATGTCAAGCCAGGGGAATCAAACCAGTAAATAACATCCTTCCATGGTCTCTGGATCAGCTTCTGCTTTTTTACTTGCTTAGTTCCAGTCCTGACTTTCTTTGGTGAGGAACAGCAACTTGGAAGTGTAAGCTCAATAAACCCTTTCCTCCCCAACTTCCTTATAGTTCATGATATTTGTACAAGAATAGAAACCCTGACTAAGACAGTATTCAGTGTGTTAAATCCTTTGCACTTCCTACTTCTTTCCCAAACATAAAAGACCCATACTGGAAGGAAACCTCACAAATGCAATCAATGAGTTAAAGACTTTTCACAACCTTGTAGTCTCTATTATTGTAAGACAGCACATAATAGAGAGAAATCTTATGAATGTAATCAGTGTTCTAAAGCATTTGCAAGTCATAGTCATCTGCAGTCTTATAAAAGAGCCATACAATAGATAAATCATAGGAATGCTATCGATGTGGTTCAGCCTTTGCATATCTTTGTTCTTTACAGACACAAAAAAATCACTCTGGAGAGAACCCCTGTTAATGTAATCACTGTGGTAAAACCTTGTGAATTCACTGTCAACTGCAAATACATAATAGAACACATTCAAGAGAGCACCCTTCTCAAAGTAATTAGTGTATTAAGCTCTTGGGAGTTACAGTTATCCTCCAATACATAAAACAACACATAATGTAGAGAAACTGCATGAATGTCATGAATGAGTTAAAGCCTTTCCAGGACAGTCATCTCTGAATACACAAAAGAAAATGTGCAGGAGAGAAACCTCATGAATTTAGTTAATGTTAGAAAGCATTTGCATATCACAGTTGTCTCCAAACACATGAAGGCGCACATGGTGGAGAGAGGCCCTATGAGTGTAATGCATGTGGTGTCACTGTGTTCTCCAAGTACTTCAAGGAATACACACGTTAGAGAAATCTTATGAATGAAATGAGCATGGAAAAGCCTGCTTATATCACTATAGTTTCCAAAGACATAAAAGAACACATATTGGAGAGAAACTTTTTGAATGTACTCAAGTTGGAAAATCCTTTACATGCCACATTAGTCTCTGAATACCAAAATGAACACATACTAGAGAGAAACCTTCTGAAAATAATCAAAGTGTT
>NW_021615677.1:0-3093 GCF_004785775.1 Grammomys surdaster
AAAGGCCTACATAATATAAACCATGCCTCTCTCAACTGAAAATCTACGAAGAGAATCCCTAGCCGGTCAGTATATTCCCCTCTGGTCAATTCTCATTTACTTCCATTTAGTATCTTTGGTTACATGATTTAACTCCATTCTACTTCCTGATACCCTGTTGTGAACACTATATTTGAACCCCTCCATTTTGGACTTTCTGTTTACCATTTTGCTCTACTTCTTCAAGTGTTTCCCATGAGAGTGAACAACAGAAAAAGTCTAATTTAGGGCTCTTTGAGGCTCTCTTTATAAATTGAATTAATTTACATCTCTTTAAATTACCCTCCATAATACTCTGAAGACAAGCGCACATAGAAGCCCCATTCTTCACCAAAATAACAAAAGATATTTTCTAAGTCTCACATTAATACTCCTCTCATATGAAATCTACAGTGCTAAGATTCCTCATTTAAAATCAGTCTTAGCACCACTCTCTGCCCTGCTGCTAATACTTCAGCATATTAAGCTCCATTTAAAGCATCCAAACAGCCAGAATCGAATTTCCAACAAAAACAACAACATGGACACACCTATCACAATGATAACCCAGTCTCTGGTACCCACTTCTATATTAGTTAAGGATTCATCACAGAGAAGAGACCCCATGAGTAAGACAACTCTTATGGAGGATGACAGTCAATTTGGGCTGACTTACAACTTAAAGATTCCTCCCACTAACAAGATGGCAGAAATTTGGACACCATTCAGGATGACATAGTGCTACAGGCGCCAGGGAAGGCAGGTTATTCTCTTCCACAGGCAGCCAGGAGGATGGTTTTAACCAAGCTGTCCTGACCTGTGATTTTCAAGAATCCTCGAAGGTGACACACTTCCTATGACAAAGCAACCCCATCCTCAGTAAGGCCACATATCTGATTAGTGCTAAATTCATGTAGGCTAAGCATAGTGAAACAATCAAAACCATTTTCTGGCACCTATTTGCCTTACAGGAAAAAAAATAGACTATGGGTGCTATAGCAAGCCAAAGGACCTTGGAAAGTATCCAATGCCAAAATACCCATACTAGTCCAGACTCAAAAAAGCTCAGAATCCTAAATGTCCTTTGCTCTTCCTGAACTTCTAAAATACATTCCAGCATCAAATGAAAGCTTAACATCTGATCACATATGTACAACATCATAGTGTCTATATAAACATTTCACAACTTCACATGATGATACTCCTTCAAATGAAGACAAAAATCCAACTGCAAAAATTTCCATTCCTTCATTGACTTTATTGATGTCCAACTCTTTTCAGGTTTGCAAACTATAATCCACTTGTGTGTATAAAAGAAACTGTCACCTTTGTCTTGTGCTGGTTCAAATCACTGATAGCTGCTTTCCTCAACAGGCATCCCACAGGGTTCACTGAGGATCATCTGGGCTCTTACAATAAGTGGTTAGGTTTCATATTTCAGCTCTAGTTTCTGTGAGACCATAAGCTCCTGCCAATAGTACTCCACTGTTGCTGCTCTTACTTGTGGTCACCCATTTTACTGGACTCTCAAATACACCAAGTTCTTCTGCTTCCACCAGGCAACACATTTCCAATGAGCCTCTCCTAGGCAGTCTTCAAGATATCAATCCTCAACTTCATTGTATAACCCCATTCAGTCCTTGGACTTCCACAGTCACTTAATCAGCAATTTCCCCAATGGCCTTACCTAGGCACTCACAGGACCAGGCCTCAACTGCTCTTCAGGATCCCTTCATTCCTTCAGTACCACCTGGAAGAATCTTACAAATTATCTGGCTGCCCTCAGGAGGGCTATCTCTGGAACATAGCTTCTTGGTGCTGTCATAAAATACTTCCAATATATTATGCCTGAACCATGACATTATGTAAGTCACTGGCAATTTCTTAGCTCAAACTAATTTGATTCAGCTATCCAAGTAAACTCTACTGTTCTGGATTCTAAAGCCATAGCTACATGTCCAAAACTTCCAAGTTCTATCACTTGCTGGTGCTGGATCATGGCCCCTAGTTCAATGGTATTTATCACAGCAACCTAGCCTCAATGGTTTGATCACTGCCTAAGTATTGCTGTCATGGAACATGATCTGTAGACTAACCTTGAACCCAGAGATCTGCTTGTCTCACACACTTGATTTATGCACCACAGTGTTTGGAACTAATCTTTTCTTTATCTTTACCAAATAAAGAAAACTATTATTTTCTTTCTTTGTTCTATGTTGGCCTTGAACTCAGAAATTTTCTTGCCTCTCTCTCTTTGGATTAAAGATTGATACTCTCATGGATAAACACAAAGATTGTCAGAGCCAGTATTCTCAAGACCTCTATCCAAAGTTAATGTAATACCATGGCATTATTTTGAACAAAACCCTCTGTTTTTCTGCCCATGATCTGGATCTCTGATTTATCTCCCATTTATGGATTTTAGGACACAACATAAGTAGTCATGTTGACAAGTGTCAGCAGCCATCTCTGTCCATCTCTTGGCCATTTGAATCAGAATCATATCTTCTTTTGTCCAAATGAAAAAAATAACTGCAGCATTAAAAGGCCTACAAAATATAAACCATCATTTCTCTACTGAAAATCTACAAAGAGAATCCCTAGCTTGGGAGGATATTTCCCCCTGGTATATTCTCAGTTACTTCCATTTAGTATCTTTGTATACGTGATTTAACACCATTCTACTTCCTGATACCCTGTTGTGAACACTATATTTGAACACCTACATTTTGGGCTATCAGTTTCCCATTTTACTCTACTTCTTCACATGTTTCCCATAAGAGTGAACAACAGAACAAAGTCTAATCTAGGTCTCTTTGAGGATCCCTTTATTTATGGTATCAATTTACATCAATTTAAATTACCCTCCAGAAAACTCTTAAGACAAGCGCACAAGGAAGCCCTATTCTTCACCAAAATATAAAAAGATATTTTCTAAGCCTCATATTAATACTCCTCTCATCTGAAATCTCCTGTGCCATGCACCCTATTTAAAGTAACTCTTAGCACCACTCTCTGCCCTGCTGCTAATACTTCAGCATATTAAGTTCCATTTAAACCATCCAAACAGCCAGA
>NW_021615678.1:0-1138 GCF_004785775.1 Grammomys surdaster
GGGGGCTGGGAGGATAATTGATACATATGAAGAATTAAATAAAGTCATAAAACACACCATGGTCCATATATGCAACCAAAATCTGACGAGTTTAAACAAGAGATAGAATTTAAAGAAAGGGATGTAGCTTCTTAGAGCACAAGAGAGGGAAAAGGCCAGGGGCAGCTACTGTATCCTTCTGAGTAATATTTACATATCTATAGTAAAGCTACTGTTGTTACAAACAAAACACTGAGTATCTGTTTACAGTTACAGAACAGGATGCAGTTGTTACTCCAAATGTTACAGAATGGAAAAAAAACACCATCAAGCAAAGGTGAAGCTGACAGAGGCTGAGTAGAAGAGAAGCTGGGAAGGTAATGGTCTCATCTTACATACGAGGAGACATCGCTAGGAGAAAGTGAGAAACAAGATGTCAAATGTCTCAATGTCTAACACTAAAATGAAGATAACTTAAAATAAGAATGAGAGAAAATGGCTAACTTGGCAAAATCTTTGCCTCTTAAAAGTGGGTGTAAATATGTGTCTACATTGGAGGCTTTAAAAATTATCAGGCTGGAAGGCTAGGCATGGAGGTGTAGGGCTTTAATCCCAGCACTTCTAGGAAGGCAGAGGCAGGTGGATCTCTGTGCATGTATAGCCAGTTTGGACTGCAGAGTGAGTGAGTTCCAGGCCAGCCAGGGCTACAGGGCAAGACCCAGTTTCAAAACAACCACAAAAAGAAGAGGGTAGATAGTTTAGTTATTAGTAGAGGGCACTTGCCTAGCATTCACAAGATCCTGGGTTTTATCTCCAGCTCCTCATAAGACTGCTGTAGCATTACATACCTGTAATTCTAGCACTAGGGAGGTAGAGGCTGGAGGATTAGAGTCTCAGGATCATCTTTGGGTACATAGCTGTTGGAAGCCAGCCTGGGAATATGAGATTGTCTCAAGAAACAAACAAACCAACAAACAAACCCAAGCAAACAAAAAAACTGATGTTGCAAAGTGACTGAGGCGAGGAAGCATAGCAGAGGAAGTGGGGCAGTGGGCTGTGACATCCGCATAAGCCTTTCTCTACTGGCTACTTTCTTTTTAAGTTTCTTTCTTTTCCTTCCTTCCTTCCTTCCTCCCTTCCTCCCTCCCTCCCTTCCTCC
>NW_021615678.1:1238-2300 GCF_004785775.1 Grammomys surdaster
CCTTCCCTCCCTCCCTTCCTCCCTTCCTTCCTTCCTTCCTTCCTTCCTTCCTTCCTTTCCTTCCTTATTTCTTCCTTCCTTCCTTCCTTCCTTCCTTCCTTCCTTCCTTCCTTCCTTCCTTCCTTCTCTTTCTTTCTTTCTTTCTTTCTTTCTTTCTTTCTTTCTTCCTTTCTTTCTTTCAGTTGTGGGATGGTACTTGTGTGGAGGTCAGAGAACAATGTTCAGGGTCCATTGATTCTTATCCTCCACCTTGTTAAGGCAGGATGTCTTGTGTCTGCTGCTGTGCTGCATATCCAAAGCTGGGCCATGAGTTTCTAGGCACTTCTCTTCTCTCTGCCTCTCATCTTGTTGTAAGTGTGCTGGAATTACAAATTGTGCACTACTACATCTGACTTTTACATTATAGGGATTTCTGGTATCGAACTTGGATCATCAGGCTTGGGTGGCAGGTACTCTTACCCACTAAGTGATCTCACCAGCTTTGCCTAATGTCTTTCAGAGGACAGCGTTAGTCGAGTGTGGTAGCACACTCCTTTAATTCCAGCACTCAGGAGGCAGAAACAGGTGAATCTCTGAGTTTCAGTCTAGCCTGAGTGAGTTCCAGGACAGCTAGGAATATACAGAGAAACCTTGTTGCCAAAAACCAAAAGAAAGAGAAAGAGAGAGAGAGAGAGAGAACAAATATTTTGTTTTTCAATACAACTAATAAAAACAAGAATCAAATTGAATTAAAAATTAGATAATTTTATGTTCTGAGCATATTAAATGTGAGGAACTTCGTTTAGATATGGGGTAAATATTGAGTATTTTATATAACATAAAAATCATCATAATAAAATAAGCACAACAACTTTGATAATAGTTTCTTTTAAAAAATTAATACTTCTGTTTTTCCTTTAGCCACTGTACCCCCTAAATAAGCATTCCTTATTTCTCAGTGATTTCTGGATTTCTGATTTCAATATAACTCAATAAACATGCTTTCAAACTGGTTTTAGAACCTAGTTAACAAGCTTGAAGTTTTGCTACCAGTTAATAAAAGTTTTGTGAACAATTTCTTTT
>NW_021615679.1:0-1737 GCF_004785775.1 Grammomys surdaster
CATTTGGCCCCATAGACTCATGTGTTTGAATACTTGTCCCTTGGGGACTGGCACTATTAGGTTTGGCCTTGTTGGAGTAGGTATGGCACCGTAAGGGTGTGCTTTGAGGTCTCCTATGCTTAAGTTCCACCCAGTGTAAAATTCCAGTCTCTTGCTGGCTGCCTTTTGTTCAAGGTGTAGAGCTCTCTGCTCCTCCAGCATCCTGTCTAACTGTGTGCTACCATGCTTCCTGCCCTGATGATAATGGACTGAATCTCTGAACATGTAAGCCAGCCCCAATTCGAGGCTGTTCTTTTATAAGAGTTGCCTTGGTCGTGGTGTCTCTTCATAGCAGTAAAACCCCAAGATAGCAGGTTAGATAGTAAATGTTTAAATGTTAAATTTTCTATTTTTGTTTCTTTTCTTAAATTTTTGTTTGTTTTGATTTTTGAGATAGACTTTGATACTGTAGTCAAAGGCTGACATAGAACTCATCAGTGTCCCAGGGCTGGAATTACAGCCCTGGTCCTCCATGCCCAGCTGGTTAATTACTTTAAATAGTGTAAGTTAATTTAATTAAGCTTGTAAGTGATATTAAACACAGAGGACCCGGGAGATAACTGAGCATTAATCAAAGAGCAAGCAAAGGAGACAATGTAAAACCACCAGCTTGATACACAAAGTAACATGGTGTGCAAGCTTAACCCAACAAAACCAGTCCTTTAATTGTTCAAAAGAGGTAAATAGCCAAAGATCTTCAAGCATTCTTTCCCGAGCAAAAACACTTCTCTTCAGACATTAAAAACCTGGCTGATTATTTATAAAGCAACACAGCTGCTTCAGACCTGTTGGCATTTGTTTAATTCTCAAGAGAATGAGACTTGCATGGGCAATGGAGTAAGAGTTTGTTTAAAAAAGGAAAGGGGTCCAGAGGCTACCCCAACCACTGTGGATCTTGTTCCCTCCTCCTCACGTGGCTGGATGAAACAAGAGGCAGAGTGTTTTGGAAGGCCAAGCTTGCAAGGTCTGGACCTTGGAGCACTGTTCTGTTACAGGTGAGCCCTTCCCTCAGAGCACTCAGGAGCTAAGCACACAGACCACAGCACCCTGCAGAGCTGGGCACAAGTGGCCTACTGTGTGAGGCTCACTGAGAGCCACTTTGGTCACCACCAGGGAGGCTACCCAGGGGCTGTGGGAGTTGACTATGATGCTGTCAGAGCTGTGAGGGAATTTGTTCAGGACACAGTCCCTCTGCCTAGACCCTAGACTCAGAGGCCTTACCCGGACTTAGGACCAGACTTCCAGGTCTATGGAAGTCTTTACATACATAGTTGTGGAACTGGAGATGGTTTGACTGGGCTTCTGGAACTTTCTAAAAATGGAGGGAATCTTCTAGGCTGTAGTGATAGGTGGAGGTACAGCAGGTTCTCAAGAAGAGCAGGGCCCTGGGCCTTGACTTTCTCTTGTGGAGAAGCTGTGTCTGAGCTGCGCAGGCTGGCTGTCCCTAGAGCCTGCTGCAAGGGAGCAGAACAGGTCAGGGCAGGTGACCCCTGAGGCTTTGGGAAAATGGGGCTGGGATTGCTTAGGGAAAGGACAGAGATTTGTGAGCCTGTAGACCTGGATTGCTCATCATTGCTGCCCTAACAGGAACACATCTGAGAATAAAAGAGGGCTGTGTCAGTTACACCAGCAAAACCAGAGACTAACTAGGACTCCAGGGCAGAGCCCCATGTCACCCTTCTCATTAGCACTTCCTCG
>NW_021615680.1:0-1401 GCF_004785775.1 Grammomys surdaster
AGTGTAGCAAGCTTAGAAAGGAAAAATGTGAAATTTGTGGTTGGAGTATTAAGGTGCACTCAGAAGTGAAATGGAGTTGAATCCTGTGGTCCAAGAGATATTAGATTGAATCAAGGGATCCCAGCCAGCTAAGATTAGATCCAGGCATGGTAGTATAAAACTTTAATCCCAGGAGAGTGAATCAAGCAGCTCTCTGAGTTCTGAGGCCAGCAGAGCAAGTTCCAAGAAGAGAAAATCTTAGTCCAGAAGTGATGAGCCATACCTCTAATCCCAGTGCTCAGGAGACAGGAACACAGATCTCTGAGTTCCAAGTCAGTCTGCAGAGCAAGTTCCATCACAGCCAATCAAAGGAGTTGGAAAACAGAAAGCTAGTGATAATGTGAAATAACAAGGGGGACGTGTTCTAGCCCCAGCAAGCAGCAGAACTTGGCAGTTTTCTCTGTACCACTCGTTGCCCAGGGTAAACATGTTGGCTGGTGGAGTAGAAGCTAATTGGGGCCAGGGAACGTAATATGACAGTTTATATATGCTTGGCCCAGGGAATGTCACTATTAGGAGTTCTGGTCTTATTGGAGTAGGTGTATAACTATGAGTGTGGCCTTGTTGGAGGAAGTGTGTCATTATGGATATGGGCATATAGTCTTACAGTCTCAGAAGGGGTATAGATTGATCATCCTTTGAACAAGGCTCTGTTCCACCACCTTGCCTTCAAATTTCCTGAGTCCACATTTTAAAAGCATCTTCCCATATGATTAGCCTTTGTTTTGTTATTTTTGTTGTTGTTGTTCTAGAGCTATTTCAGACCCTGCAAACTCCTTTTCCAATGCTTCCTAATCTTCAGAGTCTCTCTGATTCCTGGGAATTCCGGCAGCAGGTGCTTTATGTATTTTTTTTCTCTGTAAAAGACCACACAGATGCAAACACACACCAATGTAACCCACTAAACAAAAAAAAGCACACAAAATTATGGAGTCCATTTTATTCTGGCCAACTACTCCTGAGCACAAGGCCCACCCTAGAGAGTGGGTACCAGTGTCACTGTATTTTGAAGAAAACTTGTAGATCCTCTCCTAACAGGTATCATTTAGAAATATTTTCTTGATTCAGAGTGGCACTTTGTCTTCCTCTGTCCTGAGATTGGTCTTGCTTTAACTTGTGTGTGTCTTGTGGATGTAGTTCCTGTGTGCAGCAGCTCTGTTGTGTCTGGAAAACACTATTTTCTTTGTGTATTCCATCATCTCTGGCTCTTACAGTCATTCTAACTCCACATCCTCATGGATCCCTGAGGGTGTGATAAAGGCATCCCATTTAGGATTGAATGTTCCATGGTCTCTCCCTCCCTGCACATTGTACACCCATGGGCTTGTGTTAATTACAATCTGCTGCAAGCAGCATCTCTGA
>NW_021615680.1:1501-2683 GCF_004785775.1 Grammomys surdaster
GTGGGCCTTGTTCAACAAAAAGTAAATCAGTTTATTACTCCTGTAGACAGTTGTGTCTCTCTTGCACCACGATGGCTTATAGGCAGGTTGCTATTGTCATTCCAGGGTCTGTAGCTGGGTGTGAATATGGATGACTTTTCTCTGATGCTATCAGGTAGAGTACTTTCCAACCCTATGAACTCTAGCCAGCAGGACTGAAACATCTTCTAGTTTGGCACAAGCTCAACTTCTTCAGGTTGTGGAGGGTACCCAATTACATTGTCAGTAGCCTGTAGTGTTTAAGTTATCTATGAGAACCCCTTTGACTAATGAGTCCACAAAAATGTAACTGACTCCTGGTCCTGGGGGCAGGTTACTTGGTAATGTATGATGTCTAGTTGGGCCATTATTTTTTCCCATGATATGGTAAATTCATTAAAATTCCGTTTATATATGTGTGTATTTTAGGGAGTTTCTGTGGTAGTAGGTTTCCATATGGCTTCTAGAAGGTTTTTAATGTTAGCTTTGCTTCTCCACAGTCCCTCATTCACTCTGTCCTTCCATCCTCTTCTCCATTCAGTACTACTATTAGAGTTTCCTCTTTATACTTTATGGTACTGAATTCTTTTTTCCCTTCCTTGGGAGATCCCCTCCTCCCTCCTGGTCCTTTATTAGCTATCTAACCTTTGTGATTATTCTAAATGAGATGCATACCCCTAATGTTCAAAAGCTAACATACCCATAAAGAGCTAACATGCAACATGTATCTTTTGGGGCTTGGGTTTTGGGTCTCTCTGGATGATTGCTTCTATCTCCATCCATTTACCTACAAATATCACTTTCTTTTAACAGCCAAAAACTACTTCATCATGTAAATATGCCACATATTTCATTATCCATCATCAGCTGATGGACAGCTAGTCTGTTTCTAACTTCTGACTATTATGAATAGAACAGCACTGAACACTGATGAGAAAGTGTCTTTGGAGTAAGATGTAGAGTCTTTTGGGTAGATGCCCAAGCATGGTCTATCTAGATCTTCAGGCAGATCACTATTCAGGTTTTTGAGAACACTTACCCTGATTTCCAGAGTGTCAATCCCATTCTGCAGTCTCACCAGCAATGACTCTTCTTTCTCTATATGCTCCCCAATGCGTGCTGACATTTGTGTTATTGGCCATTCTGACTTGGGTAAGACAATTC
>NW_021615681.1:0-947 GCF_004785775.1 Grammomys surdaster
TGTGTATCTAGAAGCCTGGGGAGGATGCTGACTGTCTTTTTCTATCATTTTTTACCTAATTTCATTGAAACAGGGCCTCTCACTGAACTAGCCTGATACCCAGCAAGTTCCAGAAATTCTTCTGTCTCTCTATCTCCCACAGTGCTGGGATTATAGGTGCATGTGGCCATACCTACCTGGGTTTTAACATGGGTGCTGGGGAATTGAACTTAGGTCTGCATGCGTGTACATCAAGTGATCTTGCATATCAAGATCTACATAGATCCCAGAGTAATGTTCTTAACATGTAAATCAGAACATGTTGTTCAGTTAAATCTTTTTGGTGCTTCCCATTTGCCCTTCATTAAACACACTTCTCCACTGGCGTCTTTCATACCCCTAGACCACAATGTTTGAAGCGCTGGATGTACTGAGATCTTTTCTACCTCTGGGAATTTGCATCTTCTGTTACCCCTGCCTAGAATTCCTTTACATGTCATTACAGGCCAGGCTCACTTTATAGGTAAGGCCTTCTTTACTACCAGAGTTGAAGGAACTGCTCTGTCCTCTCTACTCTTAGTACCTTGTAACACCCTCAATGGCTTCCGCCATAGCAATGACAACCATTCCTGACAAATTTACATTGTCTGGATTATCATTGTATACCAGCTATGCTTACTCTTATAATGGAACTGACACGTGGTAGAGGCCTTGTCTGACTTCTTTATGATTTTACTGCCAGCATTTAGCATAGTAGCTGACACATAGCAAACAGTCAATAACTTTTCACTGAAAGAAAGAATGGACCGTTCAATAATGGTATCACTCTTAGTCTTACATCCTGAAATGAAAGAGAGAGTGAGAGACAGAGAGACAGAGAGACAGAGGGAGACAGAGAGAGAATGGAAGGGTGGGAGCAAGGAGAGAGAGAGAGAGAGAGAGAGAGAGAGAGAGAGAGAGAGAGAGAG
>NW_021615681.1:957-1234 GCF_004785775.1 Grammomys surdaster
AGAGAGAGAGAGAGAGAGAGAGAGAGAGAGAGAGAGAGAGAGAGAGATATGGAATGACAATTCATTTGGTGTAAGGTTCATATGAATTGAGTCCATCTGTGAAAATGATCATTCATGCATACAGGCTATTTGCTTTGTTCAGGTGCTGCACTAGATGTGGAAAGCACCAGAGTAAGCAACACATCGTGTCTTTTGATCTTAGAAAGCTTAGAGGAAACATCAGCAAGTGTGTGAGATTATTCCAGCAAGCAGTAAATTTTAGATAGAACTTGTTAAT
>NW_021615682.1:0-2266 GCF_004785775.1 Grammomys surdaster
CACCACCATCACCCGTCCTCAGACTGTATTTCTTAAGGACCTCTTAAGCTGTTTGCTACTTGAACACAGACCTTCCTTACCTACCTTTAGCTATAGAGGCGGTCCTTATCCTTCTTCTGCAGACTAGTTAGTTATCCCACACTCTTTCTTCCTAAGAGTGGTTATCATCCTTAGGTGAACTGTCCAATGTACTTCATTACCTCTATGCCATTGGTCAGAGACCACATTGAATTCTAAGTCTTTTACAAATAGACCCCATTTTTGTGGTCACGTGTACTTTGTAAAATGATGTCTATGTAGTCAAAACTTAAACCATACTGTACACCTAGAAATGGACTGATTGTGCTGCTTCTTTCCTGGAAATATGTCCCAAAATTGTACTGCATTTTAAATATACAGGCAATGATTGGCTGGCAGTAGACGTCCCATGTTTGTGCCAGAGAGACAAGTCAATATGCAGGAGGTTTTCATGATCTCCTTGCTTCCCTATCCGATACCTGAATGGTATTAACAAAATTAGATTCCCAAGTGACCTAGAATACCTTGGATAGAAAACATCAAGAAGAGAAAATTTGGAGTGGAACATACCTCAGAAGCTAAGAAGAGAGAAGGTTTTTCAAGAACATCCATGTTTCAGACCCAGTACACAAAACAGCTCATTACTACATACAACTCAAAGTGTCAGGGGTTTTAACACAATCCTCTCGACTTTCTGACCCACAGGCATGAAAAGGGTACAAAACCATGCATACAGACATGACATTCCTACAAATAAAATAATGACTACTATTCTTTTGGTAGGAGAGAGAGGCAGGGAGGCAGAAAGAGAGGGAGGCACAGAAACAGAGAAAGAGAGGAAAAAAGAGAGAGAGAGGGAAGGAGAACAGAGAAGGAGAGGGAGAGGGGAAGGGAAAGAAAGAGGGAAAAGGAGGGAGGGAGATAGAGAGAAAGAGAAAGAGATAAACTAGCACCATAGAACTTGTGGTCAAGGGCTGGTGAGATGGCTCAGTGGTTAAGAGCACTGACTGCTCTTCCAGAGGTCATGAGTTCAAATCCCAGCAACCACATGGTGGCTCACAACCATCAGTAATGATATCTGATGCCCTCTTGTGGGGTGTCTGAAGACAGCTACAGTGTACTTACATATAATAAATAAATAAATAAAAATTTAAAAAAAAAAAAGAAAAGAACTTGTGGTCAAGCTGGGCATCTTAGTGCATTTCTTCAATCTCAGCACTGGGAACACAATGGAAAGAAGACCACTGTGAATTTGAGAAAAGCTTTAGGGATACAAGGGATATATATATATATTAAAAACATACTACTGTCGGCATACAGCCAACATCAAATTAAATGAAGACAAACTCAGAGAAATTCAAGACAAGGCTGACCAGACTCCATATCTGTACTCAAAAACGGGGCTTGAAATTCTACCTAGAAGAAAAGACAATTGAAAGAGATCAAGGAGATATAATTTGGAGAGTAAAAATTCAAATTATCCCAATTGGGAGATGATATGACCTTAGTGACTCAAAACAAAAAAGTCTATTATAGCTTATCAACACTTTCAGGAAAGTGGCTGGAGACAAGATTAATTGAAAACTGAAAAATAAATCAATAGCCCTCCTGTATTCCTCCTATATCAAAATGACAAATGAGACTATTGAAGATGATCAGAGAAAGAATGTAATAAATAGCAAATAAAATATGTTAGAGGAACATTAAAAAAGCAAATCACTTTAGAAAAGCAAATGAGCCGGGCAGTGGTGGCCCATGCCTTTAATCCCAGCACTTGGGAGGCAGAGGCAGGCGAATTTCTGAGTTTGAGGCCAGCCTGGTTTACAGAGTGAGTTCCAGGATAGCCAGGGCTATACAGAGAAACCCTGTCTCAAAAAAACAAAAAAACAAAACAAACAAAAAAAAAAAAACAAAAAAAAGAAGAAAAGCAAATGAATTATTTCTATGATAATTTCAATTATTACAACATATTAAAGTAGATATAAGAAGATGGGAAGATCTCTCATGCTCATGAACTGGTAGGATTAATGCAGTAAAAAATACCCATCTTCACAAAAATAATGTACAAATTCAACTATTCCTGACAAAATGCCCGAAAAAGAGGTTACAGATCTTGAAGTGTCAGGTTCCAGCTCCCAGGACAAAAACCCAGGAGAGCTAAAGGAATCTGGAACAAAAATAATATTAGCTGCATGGTAATTAGCATACAAAGGCACAAGTTTGTCAATGGAATAGAGTTGAACA
This sequence comes from Grammomys surdaster, assembly GCF_004785775.1. Classification (NCBI taxonomy): domain Eukaryota; kingdom Metazoa; phylum Chordata; class Mammalia; order Rodentia; family Muridae; genus Grammomys; species Grammomys surdaster. Next base: position 2,263 of record NW_021615682.1, read on the forward strand.
CCCA
>NW_021615683.1:0-2047 GCF_004785775.1 Grammomys surdaster
GAGAGATGAGAGAAAAAACGCTCTTGGGAGAGACGGGAGAACAGGAAGCCTCAGAAAGAAACCTCTGTATCTGGTAAAGGAGCCGGGGTTTTTACGGCGTGATAGCTCTGAGTCGGAGGGGCTAACTTCCGAGTCAGAGGACTCAGATGAAGAGAGGGATGGGGAGGATAGATGCCAGCCGAATAGACGGCCGCCACCACGAGATCGAGTGCTTGCGTTAGTGATGGTTAATCAGAGGCTGTGTTTGCAAGAAGAGTGGTTTGGGGGAGACAGTCTAGGTGAATGAGATATTGGCCCAGTGCCGATTTTGCCTAGGAGGTGACAGCGAAACATAGGTCAAGAGAATTCTAAATTGCCTGCAGCCTAAAAGCCGCTTCAGGCGGGAAGAGCAGGGTTAAAAGGAATTAGAAAGCAGAGTATTGAAGTGTTAAATTAGCTGCATCTCCAATGAACGAGATGAAAAGTTACATTTTAGATATGAGAGAGAGAGAAAGAGTTTTAAAAAATACAGGTGCCCTCTCTCTGAGCTGTGTCAACAAAAAAGAATGAAAAGGCTATTTCAGAGTTCATCTAGAAGCAGAGAATTCGGGAGACGTCCTAAAATTCTCTGTAGTTCTTAGAGGTCCTTCCTTGTTGCTTGTCCTTGGCGCGCCAATGTCCACGTGATTGTGTTTGCCTTTTGTTTCATTGTCTAAATGTTCTGTGTTTGTTACGTGTTCAAAAAGAAAGATGGTTAAAACTGCTTGATCCAACCTTTGGGAGCTAAAAAAGTCTTTTCAGGAATTGAGGTTGACATAAGCTGCTTTTAAAAGAGACCAGCAGCATTTTGGGTTTTATAAGGAAGCTAAGAGTCGTTTTGTCCTAGAAAAACCTCTGTGACAAGGTGCTTTTCTCTTGAAATTACAGCTAGAAAGACAAGAAATTTTGTTTGGTCTAAAAATAAGATATATAGCCATTTCATTGTTGTTTCGGATTGGTTTTAAAAGTACAAAAATGTTCTACATGTCTTGGTTATAGACTATTGGCTTAAATTATTGGGTGTAATTAAAAATTTACAACTTTGATAACGAAAGGTGGTGTGGAACTAGCTCAGTGTTGGAGTCGTTCAGAAACCAGGTATATAGAAAGTAAGATTTTAGACCAATGTCTCTTCAATGAGATTAAAAGTTGCTTCATGCATTCATGTGTAGAGAATTGGCGACGAAACTTTGTAGCATAAGAGTAGTCTACTTGGTGTTGATTTTAAAAAAGGTAGATTGTTTAAATTGGTTTTGCTTTTGCTTCTCAAAATTAATGGTTACACTCTAATGCTACAAAAGATATTTAAAAGTTTAGTTAAACTGCCAGTATTCCATTGGCTACAGTTGGCAGTTGTAATCTTGAGTTTAAAAATTTTTTTGATTCGCCCATGTTATGGAAAGGGGGACAGCAGGTAGAGTTAAATATAAATATTTATAACAAGTTGTGATACAGTGCTGGCCTGCTAGAGATTAAGAACGTTTACATTTAAATTAAGACACGCAGACTGAGATCTTAACGTGCTTGTAAGACAAGGTCAGTGTGATATTAATCAGGTTGAACTGCCCACACAGCCCTCAGAACATACAAGCAAAGACAGACTTAGATACTTGTCTTTGCAATGAAATTGCACCCTCATACAATCAGGGTCTGGCCATAACTGCACAGAGCCATAGAGATGGGGAGTGTTTTAAATGTGGAAATTTAGATAGTTTTTAGAGTGACTGTCCCAGGAACAGAGGCTTAAACAACAGTCAAGTGACCAAAGTTACTTGACAAACCTGTCCTTGGTGCAAGAAGGATAATCCTTGGGCCAGGCCTCAGGATATAGGCCAAGATTAAAACATTTACATTTAAATTAAGGCTGTAACAGAGTAGTTGAGACAGGAGCTTAGATTTCAGACATTCCTTTTGTCCTGTCCCGCCTCAAAAAGGGTGTTCTCTAAAATTTGTTTATTGCCTTGCTTGTTCCTTAGGGAGGTGTCAGCCTCAGACTCAAAAGAAATTCAAAACAGCTTTTGGGCCAGGC
>NW_021615684.1:0-937 GCF_004785775.1 Grammomys surdaster
TTATTTAATAATCAGTTGTGTCAATATTTTTATTTAATAACCAATTAGGTCAATATCTTTATTTAATAATCAATTTTGTAATAACGATTTGTGTCCACATCTTCATTTATAAACCAATTCGCACAATATCTTTTTTCAATAACCAATTCTGTCAATCTCTTTATTTAATAATAAGTTCTGTAATAAACAATTCTGTCAATATCTTAATTTAACAACCAATTCTGTCAATAACTTTACTTAATGACCAATTCTGTCAATATCTTTATTTAAAAACCAATTCTGTGAATATCGTTATTTAATAATCAATTTTGTAATAACCAATTCTGTCAATATCATTATTTAATGGACAGTTCTGTCAATATCTTTATTTAAAAACCAATTCTGTCAATATCTTTATTACAAAACCAATTGTGTCAACATTTTAATTAAAAACCAGTTCTGTCAATATCTTTATTTAAAAACCAATTCTGTCAATATGTTTATTTAAAAACCAATTCTGTCAATATCTTTGTTTAAAAACCAATTCTGTCAATATCTTTATTTAATAAACAATTCTGTCAATAAATTTATTTAATAACCAAGTCTGTCAATATCTTTATTTAAAAACAATACTGTCAATATCCTTATTTAAAAACCAATTCTCTCAATATCATTATTTAATAACCAATTTTGCAATAACCAATTCTGTCAATATCTTTATTTAAAAACCAATTCTGTCAATATCTTTGTTTAAAAACCAATTTTGTCAATATCATTATTTCAAAACCAGTTCTGTCAACATCTTTATTTAATAAACAATTTTGTCATTATCTTTATTTAAAAACAAATTCTGTCAACATTTTTATTTAAAAACCAGTTTTGTGAATATCTTTATTTAATAACCAATTCTGTCTCTCAATATCTTTATTTAATCACCAATTCTGTCAATATCTTTATT
>NW_021615684.1:947-3069 GCF_004785775.1 Grammomys surdaster
AATAAACAGTTCTGTCAATATCTTTATTTAAAAACCAATTCTGTCAACATCTTTATTTAAACACAAATTCTGTCAATATTTTTATTTAAAACCCAATTCTGTCAATATCATTATTTAATAATCAATTTTGTAATAACCAATTCAGTTAATATCGTTATTTAATGAACAGTTCTGTCAATATCTTTATTTAATAACCAATTCTGTCAAAATCTTTATTTAATAAACAATTCTGTAATATCCAATTCTGTCAATATCTTTATTAAAAACCAATTCTGTCAACATATTAATTTAAAAACCAGTTCTGTCACTATCTTTATTTACTAACCAATTCTGTCTCTCAAAATCTTTATTTAATAACCAATTCTGTCAATATATTTATTTAAAAATTAATTCTGTCAACATCTTTATTTAAACCACAATTCTCTCAATATCTTTATTTAAAATCCAATTCTGTCAATATCGTTATTTAATAATCAATTTTGTAATAACCAATTCTGTCAATACCGTTATTTAATGAACAGTTCTGTCAATATCTTCATTTAATAAACAATACTGTCAATATCTTTATTTAATAATCAATTCTGTAATAAACAATTCTGTCAATATCTTTATTTAATAAACAGTACTGTCAATATCTTTATTTAAAAACCAATTCTGTCAGTATCGTTATTTAAAAACCAATTCTGTCAATCTCTTTATTTAATAAACAATTCTGTCTGTATCTTTAATAACCGATTCTGTCAATATCTTTGTTTAACAACCAATTCTGTCAATATCTTTATTTAAAATCCAATTCTGACAATATCTTTATTCAATAACCATTTCTTTCAATATCTTTATCTAATAATAAGTTCTCCAATAACCAATTCTCTCAATATATTTATTTAACAACCAGTTCCGTCAATAACTTTATTTAATAACCAAGTCTGTCAATATCTTTATTTAAAAATCAATTTTGTCAATATCTTTATTTAATAAGCAATTCTGTCAATATCTATATTTAATAAGCAATTCTGTCAATATCTTTATTTCAAAACCAACTCTGTCAATATCTTTACTTAATAACCAATTCTGTCAATATCGTTATTTAATAACGAATTTTGTAATAACCAATTCTGTAAATATCTTTATTTCGAAACCAACTCTGTCAATATCTCTTTTTAATAAATAATTCTGTCAATATCTTTATTTAATAATCAGTTGTGTCAATATTTTTATTTAATAACCAATTAGGTCAATATCTTTATTTAATAATCAATTTTGTAATAACGATTTGTGTCCACATCTTCATTTATAAACCAATTCGCACAATATCTTTTTTCAATAACCAATTCTGTCAATCTCTTTATTTAATAATAAGTTCTGTAATAAACAATTCTGTCAATATCTTAATTTAACAACCAATTCTGTCAATAACTTTACTTAATGACCAATTCTGTCAATATCTTTATTTAAAAACCAATTCTGTGAATATCGTTATTTAATAATCAATTTTGTAATAACCAATTCTGTCAATATCATTATTTAATGGACAGTTCTGTCAATATCTTTATTTAAAAACCAATTCTGTCAATATCTTTATTACAAAACCAATTGTGTCAACATTTTAATTAAAAACCAGTTCTGTCAATATCTTTATTTAAAAACCAATTCTGTCAATATGTTTATTTAAAAACCAATTCTGTCAATATCTTTGTTTAAAAACCAATTCTGTCAATATCTTTATTTAATAAACAATTCTGTCAATAAATTTATTTAATAACCAAGTCTGTCAATATCTTTATTTAAAAACAATACTGTCAATATCCTTATTTAAAAACCAATTCTCTCAATATCATTATTTAATAACCAATTTTGCAATAACCAATTCTGTCAATATCTTTATTTAAAAACCAATTCTGTCAATATCTTTGTTTAAAAACCAATTTTGTCAATATCATTATTTCAAAACCAGTTCTGTCAACATCTTTATTTAATAAACAATTTTGTCATTATCTTTATTTAAAAACAAATTCTGTCAACATTTTTATTTAAAAACCAGTTTTGTGAATATCTTTATTTAATAACCAATTCTGTCTCTCAATATCTTTATTTAATCACCAATTCTGTCAATATCTTTATT
>NW_021615685.1:0-2111 GCF_004785775.1 Grammomys surdaster
ACAAAATTGGAAAATCTGGATGAAATGGACAATTTTCTAGATGGATATCAGGTATCAAAATTAAATCAAGATCAGATATACCACCCAGTCAATCCTATATCCCCTAAAGAAATAGAAGCATTTATTTAAAGTCTCCCAATCAGAAAAAAAAAAAAAACAGTCCAGGACTGGATGAATTTAGTGAAGAATTTTATCAGACCTTCCAAGAAGACCTAATACCAATTCTTTTCAAATTATTCCAGAAAGTAAAAGGAACACTACACAATCTATTCTATGAAACCACAATTATGTTCATACCTAAACCACACAAAGATCCAATAAAGAAAGAGGACTTCAGTCCAATCTCCCTTATTAATATCGATGCAAAAATACCAAAAAAATTCTAGCAAACCAAATCCAAGAAGATATAAAAAAAAAAATCCAACATAGTCAAGTAGGCTTTATCCATGGAATTCAGGAATGGCTCAAAATATGGAAAGCGGTCAACATAATCCTCTATATAAGCAATATCAAAGAAAAAAAAACACAATATCATCTAAATAGATGCTGAGAAAGCATTTGACAAAAGTCATCATCCCTTCAGGATCAAATCTTGGAAAGATTAGGAAATAAAGGCCCATAACTAAACATAGTAAAAGCAATATACTGCAAAGCAGTGGCCAACATCAAATTAAATGGAGAAAAACTTAAAACAATCTCACTGACGTCAGGGACTAAACAATGCTACCCACTCTCTTCCTACCTATTCAGTATAGTACTGTATGCTCTAGCTAGAGCAACTAGACAACAAAAGGAGGTCAAAAGGATTGGAAAGGAAAAAGTCAAAATATTACTATATGCAGATGACAAGGTAGTATAGTTAAATGACCCCAAAACTTCAACCAGAGAACTCCTAAACCTGATTTAAAAAAAAATAAAACCTTCAGAAAAGTGGCTGGATAAAAAAAAATCTACTTGAATGTATCAATAGCCTTCCCATACTCAATGGACAAAGAAGCTGAGAAAGAAATTAGGGAGATGGCAACCTTCACAAATAATATAAAATACCTTGCTGTGCCTTTAACCAAGGTAGTAAAAGATTTGTATGACAAGAATTTCAAGTCTCTGGAGAAAGAAATTGAAGAAGAATCCAAAAGATGGAAAGATCTCCTATGCTCATGTATTGGCAGCAACAATATAGTAAAAATGACCATCTTGTGGAAAGCAATCTACAGATTCAATCCAATCCCCATCAAAATTGCAACTCAATTCTTCATAGAGATAGAAAGAGCAATTTGGAAATTCATTTGGAATATCAAAAAACAGAGGATAGTAAAAACTATTCTCGACAATAAAAGATCTTCAGGGAGAATCACTGTCCCTGACCACAAGCTGTAGTACAGAGCAATAGTGATAAAAGTGCATGATATTCGTACAAATAGGCAAGATCAGTTGCATAGAATTTAAGACCCAGTAATGAAACCCCATATCTATGGAGGCTTTATCTTTGACAAAGGTGCTAAAACCATCCAGTGGAAAAAAGAGAGCACTTTCAACAAATGGTGCTGGTTCAACTGGAGGTCACCATGTAGGAGAATGAAAATTGATCCATTATTATCTCCTTTTACAAAGCTCAAATCCAAGTGGATCAAGGACCTCCACATAAACCAGATACACTGAAAGTAATAGAAGAAAAAGTGGGGAAGAGCCTTGATTACACAGACACAGCAGAAAAGATCCAGAAGAGCTTATGTTATTTAATATATGCAAACTGTATGTACGTGATTGACCAACTATCACTCTTTCTTTCCACAACTTCCAGACATTCAGACTGCCCACTCATTCTCACATACATGGGTTCATTTTTAAAATTATTTTGCAAATGTGTTCATATACACACAAACACACACACACGAGGCATATTGTATTTTACTACATGGGATAACTAATAAATCTGTCTTTCATTGAAGCCATTAAAAATTAGAGGACATTCTCAATTTTGTATTGCCTTAATTGATATAAGTATATAATCATCTAATGATGTATCTCATTTAGGTGGCTTTCTTGCTAAAGACCATAGTATTTACTAACCCTGTTGGAGAACTGGTGAACATGAATCACAGGGAAAATCA
>NW_021615686.1:0-18472 GCF_004785775.1 Grammomys surdaster
GAGATCCACCTGCCTCTGCCTCCTGAGTGCTACATTCACAGCTGTGTGCCACCTCTGCCTGGCAGAGGATCTGCTGTTGTTCAGAGACACAAAGGCCCACTCTAGGACGGAAGGTCCAACCCGCCCTGTGAGCTAGCCCTGAGAGGGTAGCATGCGCATGCATTTATATCCTCTTGCATGCTGGGAAACAGAGGCAGGAAGACCTAGAGAACTTCTGAAGTCCTGTGACTCTCCAGATTCCACACCAAATTCCAGCCTAGGTTTCCCAACAGAGACTTAGTTTCCATGCTTTCTGCATATCCACTCTTCTTTGCTGAAGAAGGAGTTGATTGTCTGTAGTCCATCATAGGATCTGGCTGTAAGAGCCAGGAGGTCAGCTTCTCAGAGAAGGCAGCTGGAATCCAGAGGCCAGGAAGGCCATCTCACAGAGGACATGAGGGCTGAGTCACAATTACAACCATGCAGGTTCTGAGACCCCACACACAGCTCAAGTGACTACATCTCAGGCAGGGGGACTGCAGCTCTCCTGGAGGAACACCCAGCTGGGGATGGGAGGAGGGATACCTTGCCTATACCTGCCTGTTGAAAACAAGTCTCTTGTCAGTGTATATGGCCTTAGATGGCTGCAAAGATGATAGCAACGTTTTGCTAGGAATTGGCTCCTAACAGGGGTGTGTGTGTCACATAAACAGTGACATTCCTTTGTGCTTTGTCCAATAGGGGAGGAAAAGACTTCCATCTGGAGAGGAAAAACTTTGGCACAGTACTGGGATATTAGTGTCCCCTTCATTTTTACAACTCTGTGGGGAGAGAATGCTGGTACAGTTACTTTCTAAATAAAGAAAAACCAAGGCTAAGCTCTTTGTCCACTGTGGCCAAAGAGCCACTAGACCTCAAGGAGATAAGCAGGCCAGTTGGGATTTATGTAAGGACTCAGGCGGTCAGAGTATGGCTGCCAGCATTGGCTAGGGCAGAGGTGGGCACAAGGCACTGGCAATTGACCTGAAAGGCTCTTGGGCCCCTTACAAGAAAGCAAGTTGGACAGGAAAATGCATGATGACTGTCAAGGGGGGAAGAGAGGTATATGGCAGCCGATCCTGGGGAAAGGGTGCAATGAGGTAGTGGCTAGGTCACTGTCTGCTCTGGGCACACGGGAAGGTTACCGCCCTTGGAGGCTCTGGTGTTAATGTTAGGTACATCTCACATGTTCTGTTACTTGTCCACACTAAATTGGCTACTGGGAAACAGGAGGCTTCTTGAAGACCTCCCCTGAATTCTGGTCTTGTATTTGTTCGTCATACCGAGAGACTCTCCTCTTGCCTTTTCTCCCAATCTCTGTTTTCCAATTTCAGTGTTCGCCATCTCCAAAGGCAACAATTTTGGTTTCTCTCTGGTTTCCCTCCAGTTTCTCTCTATCACCCCCTGTAGGTCAGTGGAGCCAGACTGTTTTGGTTTTCCCACATTTCCATGACTGCTTTGGTCCCTGGCTCAGGACCCTCCAGCTTGCTCACCCTCCACCAAGGAACTGGCCTCTGGTCTCTCCCACTTTCTGCCTCTGTTTCTCATTATACCTTGAATCATTCTAAAGCTTCAAAAGAGAATCTTCCAGAGCCAAGCCAAGTGCAATTGGGATCTGGCCTCAGAGAATCCCCTCTTTGCTTGCAATATCTGGTGACTGAGTCTAAGCAGAGAAAAGGGGGGAGAGGAAGTAAGCCTCCTGCCAACACCCTTGTAGATACCAAGGTGAAGAAACTCAAATTAATTGCATTCACAAAGAAGACTCAAAAAAGCCAGGCAGAGATTTTTTTTTTTTTTTTTTGGTTTTTCGAGACAGGGTTTCTCTGTGTGGTCCTGGCTGTCCTGGAACTCACTCTGTAGACCAGGCTGGCCTCGAACTCAGAAATCCACCTGCCTCTGCCTCCCAAATGCTGGGATTAAAGGTGTGTGCCACCACTGCCTGCCCTCTAATTACTTCCAGTAACAAAGTCTTCCATATTCCTACAAGGATGGCCCATTAATCCCCATTAAAAGCTTCCCACTGCTTTCCAAATCCAAAGTCTCCAAATCCACATTCTTCCAAACAAAAGCATGGCCAGGCCTATCACAGCCATACCCCACTCCTGGTACCAACATCTGTCTTAGTTAGGGTTTTACTGCTGTGAACAAACACCATGACCAATGCAGCTCTAATAAGGACAACATTTAATTGGGACTAGCTTACTGGTTCAGAGGTTCAGCCCATTATCATCAAGGCAGGAACATGGCAGCACCCAGGCTGGCATGCTGCAGGAGGAGCTGAGGGTTCTACATCTTCTTCTGAAGGATGCTAGCAGAATACTTGCTTCCAGGCAGCTAGCATGAGGGTCTCAAAGCTCACAACCGCAAGAACACATCTACTTCAACAAGGCCACACCTTCTCATAGTGCCAACCTCAGGGTCAAGCGCATACAAACATCACACAAGGAAACCTTAGTATTATCTGAATATAGCTTTAATCCACCCATCTTTCTTCTGACAACAATACATCTGGGTTAGATGGATGCCAGAGAGTCAAAAGAACTAACAGAAGCCCCATTCTGCCCATCAAAGCCTCTGGTACTAGGTACTTCGTTTAGGTTCTCCAGCCATCCCATCCCCAACCCTCTTCTTAACTACCAAATGCATAGCCTTCTCCTCTTTCCTGAGACATAATTCTAGAGGGGGCTCCAGACCAGCCTTGACAGGGAGGCAGGAAGGAGGGCATAAACGACCATAGAAGTACATCTCAGGATGCAGACAGAGACAGAGGGGCTAGTGCAGAGGCAGGAGGGCCAGAAGTCAACATTAGCAACAATTTCACTCAAGAGGGCAGAAGTGTGAGTGTCCTTGGGAAGTTTCAGCACTGTCCCAAGGAGGTCCCACCTCAGTTGTGGGTCGGGAGGATGGGGCCTCAGAAAGTCTCCATTGATAACTACAGGGGACTTGGCAGGAGGCATAATCCCCCCCATCAGCCCCTTTCTCTCTCTAGACTCAGTTACTGAAGATTGCAAGTACAGAGGGGATTCTCTGGGGCCAGATCCCAATTGCACTTGGCTTGGCTCTGGAAGATTGTCTTTTAAATGCTAGAAGGGGCCAAGGGATAACGAGAAACAGAAGCAGAAAGTGGGAGAAAGATCAGAGGCCTTGGAGGAGAGTGAGGGAGCTTGAGCCATTGGACTGCAGGGACCAAAGCAGTTGTGGAAATGTGGGAAAACTGAAACAGTCTGGCTCCACTGACCGACAGTGGGTGCTAGAAACAGGAGGAAAAACAGAACCTTTGGAGGTGGCACTCATTTGGACAGTGAAATTGGAAAACAGAGACTGGGAGAAAAGGGACGATTGGAGAGTCTTTTGTTATGACAAAGAAAAATGTGACCTGAAGCCAGGGGAGGTCTTCAAGAAGCCTCCTGTTTCCCAGTATCCAGGTTAGAATGTACAGGTAACAAGACATGTGAGATGCACCTCCCAGTAACTCCAGAGCCTCCGAGGGCAACCTTCCTGTGTCCCCAGAACAGACACTGACCTAGCCACTAACTCATTGCTCTCCTTCCCCAAGCTCAGCTGCCACTTGTCTTTTTCCCCCCCTTGAGAGTCATCATGCATTCCTGTGTCCAGCTTGCTTTCTTGTAAGGGGCCCTACAGAGCCTCTCAGGTCAAATCCCAGGTCCCTGTGACCACATTGGTGCTGGCCCATGCTGCCACCTGGCATCCATCCTCTGACTGCCTGAGTCCTCCATGAATCCCACCTTGCCTGCTCATCCTGCTAAGGGCTAGTGGCTTTTTGGCCACAATGGACAAAGATCATAGCCTTGATTTTTCTTTAGTCAGAAAGGAAGTGACCAACATCTCTCCCAAAAAGTTATAAAACTGTGGGCACACTAATATCCCAGCACTGTGGGGAAAGCTGTGCCAGCCTTCTTCCTTCTCAAATCAGTCTTTTCCTCCCCTCTTGGACAAAGCACAAAGGAATGGCACCATTTATGTGACACATACACAACATAACCCTTCTTGTGCCTTGGCCTGCATTTCCCACAATCTCTGCCTCCCGCCCCTTGCAAGCCTCTCTAGTGTCTGGGCAAGTATAGCACCCCTCCTGTGTTTACCTGCTCGCTCAAATTTTATTTATTTTGATTTTTGAGACAGAGTTTCTCTGAGTGCCCTTGGTTGTCCTGGAACTCACAGTGTAGACCTGGCTGGCCTTGAACTCAAAGATCTGCCTGCTTCTGCCTCCCAAGATCCAAGAATAAAGCTGTGTGTCACCACTGATTGCTTGAATTTTAATTTAAATTTTAAAGTATATATCATATCAACAACAGCCAGACAGCAGTAGGGGCACATGCCTTTAATCCCAGCAGTTGGGAGGCAGACGCAGGCAGATTTCTGAGTTCAAGGCCATCCTGGTCTATGGAGTGAGTTCCAGGACAGCCAGGGCTACAGAGAGAAACCCTGTCTTGAAAAAAACAAAACAAAACAAAACAACAACAACAAAAAAAACCACAACCAACAACAAAAGATATTTTAATTACCTTCATTCTTTTCATTCTCTTTCTCTCTCTCTCTCTCTCTCTCTCTCTCTCTCTCTCTCTCTCTCTCTCTCTGTGTGTGTGTGTGTGTGTGTGTGTGTGTGTGTGTGTGTGTGTGTGTGGTGTCTGTGTGTGTTTGCTGGCAAATGCATAGAGTTGACTTCCTTTCTCTACATGGAATAATCCATATGATCCAGAAGTATCTATGTGATCCAGAGATCAAATCCTGAATGTGGTAGCACACTCCTTCAATCACTGTATTCAGGAGGAAGAAGCAGGGAGATCTCTATGAGTTGGAGGATAGCCTGGTCTATGCAGTGAGTTCCAGGACAGCACAGGCTACATAGGGTAATCCTGTTTCAAAACCCAAAACCAAAAAAGGAAACAAAACAAAATTCAGATTTTCAGGCTTGATGGTAAGCAGATTTATCCACCTGATTCAGTGTTATTTAAGATTTATTTATTTCATTTCATGTGTATGAGTATTTGTTGCATAGATGAATGTGCACGATGTGCATGCCTGATGCCCTCAGAGTTCAGAAGACAGAATCACCTAGAACTAGAGGTCATATGCTTCAGAGCCATCTTGTATACAGAAGCCAGAAACTGAATCCAGGTCCAAGAACAACTGCTCTTAATCTCTGAGTCATCTCTCCAACTGTTCAGTCTCCTGACCCCAACAGGGTTTCTCTGTGTAGCCCTGGCTGTCCTGGAATTCACTCTGTAGACCAGGCTGGCCTCAAACTCAGAAATCGGCCTGCCTCTGCCTCCCGAGTGCTGAGATTAAAGGCATGCGCCACCACTGTCTGGCCTGGAATCTCACAGTAGCTTTGAACTCAGAGATCTGCCTTCTCCATCATGGGATTAAAGGTGTGTCACCACGCCCTGCTCTAACCACTATTTAAGCTCAGCCCAGCAGAGGGACTTCCAGACTGATCCAATGCATCCAAGTTACAGAGTTGGTAAATCAATGTCTTCCAACCTCTGGATTCCCAATTCCTCACACTCAAGCAAGGCCAGCTCCTCCCCACTTCTCTTCCCTGAGCTCCTGTTCACCTTGAAGCCCTGGTCCTGAACAACTCCAGTGTGTAAACTCTGCGCCTGGGCCCCATAGGTGGAGAGAAGTTGGAAAGGTCTTGCCCTGTCACTCTGTCCTACACACAGAAGCTCAGGGGACACCTTGACAGAATGCAGGACACCTGGGTCCTAGGCCCACTCTCCTGGATCTTTGGCCTGCTTTCCAGTCTCCAAGGAGTAAGCAACAATGAGGTAAGCAAGACTTCTGTGACTTTTGGAGGACTCTAAGGGACAGAGACTTGTCTAGGAGTCCAGTCCCCATCTTGTCAGAAATTCCCTTAACCACAGACAATTGGTAACTTCCTTTCTGTTCTGCTTGGGGAAAGTGCAGGTAGGGACCTAAGAGGAAGACCCTGGGGAAGGCTGTACCCCTAGTCTTGGCAGGGCTGTGTTGCTATCTGGGAACTGGCCCCAACCACATCCCTGAATAGGGTCTTTGACCCCTGTTTTAGTCTTGGCATGTCTTACTAAGCTCTTAGTCAGGCAGAGGAACCTCAGGTCTTGCTTGTCTGGGTTAAATCTCTCTTTTCCTGTTTCTCCATGGCTGGTGACCTTGAGGTATAGTCTATTGATCCTATCTAGGAATTATCTCTTTCTGTACCAGAAACACGGAGGTTCTCACTTCTCTGATTGGGTCCAATTTGATCTCAGGGTAGACCTGGCTGCCTGGGCTGGGTGGCCTCTTGCTGTGATCCCAGGGAGGCAGGATTTGAGCTCTTGTTCATATTCAAACTCTAAGTGTGCTGGGTTGGCAGGTTTTCCTGAGGTGGGCAGAACAAGTCTTTTGAATATACAATCATTTTGTTTGTTCATTTTGTTTTTGAGACATGGATTCTCTAGTTCCTGGTATCCTAGAGATCTTAGTTCAAGCTGGCCTCAACTCAGAGATTAAATTTACAGTCTAGGATGAGACTGTGTTATGGGGGTGGAGGGGTGAGTGAAGTTCCAAGTCTGCTTCCCAGTACAGTGTCCACAGTTTGGAGCCTGCAGTTCTCCATCCAAGGCCATGCATGAGTGACCCAGAGTCAACACACTTCCAATCTGGGACCTCTGCTTCTTTTGTTGATCCCACTCTGATGCCAAGTATAGACATTGTCAATCCACCCAATCAGATCTAATAAATCCATGTTTCCTAAAACTCAGGCTCCCAACCATCCTGATCAGTCCTCGTGGTTAAGATGGAACAGGGAATAATCCTGTTCCAGTTCATCAAACCTGCCACACTTTTTTTTTTTTAAGCACTGGGTCTCACTATATAGATTATACTGACCATAATTTTAACAGAGACCTGCTTTGGTACCTCAGCATTGGAATTAAAGGTCTGTGCACCATTCCTGGTGTAACCATGGCTTTAATGTAGTTAGTACAGGAGCCTAGTGGTGTTAGCAGCTCACATCTTCAATCCCAACACTGACAAGGCAGAGGCAGGTAGATCTGAGTTCAAAGCCAGGCTGGTCTACAGAGCCAGTTCTAGGACAGCCAGGAATCTACAGAGAAACCCATTGTTGAAAAATGAATATGGTCCAGGACAAAAGTCTGATAATTCAGAGAGAGAGAGAGAGAGAGAGAGAGAGAGAGAGAGAGAGAGAGAGAGAGAGAGAGAGAGAGAGAGAGAGATCAGATTGAGAGAGATAGTACCTATCAGAGTCTTGGGAAGAGATTCTGAGTTTTGAATTCCTGGGCCCAATGTGTGTAGGCTTACTGTCGATCCTCACTAAAGAACAGAGCTCCTGTGAGCTTGGAGAGGGAAGGATCCCAGCTGTGGCTGTCACCTGTCCTTTCCTCTTTTCTTTAGTAAAAGAAATGCTATTGTAAGGATCTTTAGCAAAGCCAAAAGCTGACTTCCTATTCCTTGCTGGTTGAGAGAGGGTCTAGTTCTGGCTGCCCTAGAAACTGTGGAGTTCTGAGATTAAAGGCATGCACCACAACCCTTGGCAATGGTTTTAAGTGAAGTAGCCAGAAGGGCAACAGAGTACCTGAGGGAACAGAGTCCTAAGAAACAGCTTAGATAGCACTGCTGTCAATAGCATGGAATGCTGTATGGAGACCTTGGGTTCCTCAAAACACTGAAGGATTCAGTGCAGGGCGTTTCCATCATTGACCTGAGAATCTGTAGGACCTGAGCATGTTTAGTAAACTCCCCAGAGCTGTCTCTACCTATGACACTGGATCATGGGTGTAGGGACAGTGGAGGGCTTAAATTGCTCTCGGGGCTCTGAAGCTAAGGATCCAATAAAGGTGCCTTCTAAGGCCAATCTACAATTTGTGTGTGTGTGTTTGTGTGTGTGTGTGAGAGCCAGGTGTATCGGTCTACAGCGTTAATCCAGAGATCTGGAGGCAGAGACAGGTAGATCCCTGAATTCTAGGGTAGTCAGAGCAACACTCTGAGACCCCCTTACCTGTGACAATAAATAGGGTGAAGGAGCTTGCTTGATAATTTGTGCTTTTAATCCCAGCACTTTGAAAAGCAGAAGTCCAGTTGTTGATCCTGGACATAGTAGTTGACCAGAGGGAGAACCTGAGACCCACTGTCTGGAACAATGTGGAGAGAGGAGCCTCCAGTTCTTTTTGAGACAGAGTTTCTTGTTCCCAATGTGGCCTCAAACTGGCTATGCAGCTTTTTTTTTTTTTTTTTTTTTCGTTTTTCAAGACAAGGTTTCTCTGTATGTCTCTGGCTGTCCTGGAACTCACTCGGTAGACCTGGCTGGCCTGGAACTCAGAAATCTGCCTGCTTCTGCCTCCCAAGTGCTGGGATTAAAGGCGAGTACCACCACCACTGCCCGGTGGCTATGCAGCCCTGAATAGTTCTGCCTTCTCTTGAGTTCTGTCATGATGGACATGCACCACTGGATTACACACACCTACCTGATGTATTGCCATGCTGGACAAACACTCTAACACCTGAGTCTCAACTCCCAGGCTTTGAGCTTTGAGCTCTGACCTCTGTCTTTTTTTTTTTTTCTTCCACAGACTGCAAACACATGTGACATCCTGTAAGTATGGGACTTTGTCAATAATTGTCAGTAAAGGCAGAGTGGTAGGGTTTGTGCTCAGATTCTGCCCTGGATAAGGTGACAGACACCTATCTTATGTCTCCTTTGCTGAAGCCATAGCCCCTCTCACCTAACCCAACCTCAGGATCTGCAGGTCTGTAACTGCTGCTAATCCTCAACCTTTCATAGCTGGGGAGGGAAGTCAAATGAGCAATGTCCCACTCCTTCCTCCCATGTAAGATCAGCATCCTGACCATTCTGCCTGAGGAACAATGGCACACTGCCCTGATGAACTCTGAACTCAGGTCTCAAGTCCAGATCCTAATTCCTCCCAGGGAACCCAGGATGAATCTATGCCCCACATCCATTAGAGGAGACTGGCAATCTGAGGGTCTAAGTGTCTAGGGAAGCAGGGACCTTCTGTTTGGACACTCTGATTCCATGAGTATCTCCCCATGCCTGTTTGTCCTTCTAGAAACTGCCCCAAAATATTCAGATGCTGTGACAATGAATGCTGCCTGGACCAAAATGTCTGGACTCCTGCCAATAATCCCTTGAGGTAAGTCAGGGTCACCACTTTAGGGCATCATTCACTGAGGTCTGGGTCCATCTGAAGGAGAGGGTGGGGGGTGAAGGAGGAGGTAGGCAAGGGAGCATGACCTAGGCACATATCCCAAATCCTCCTCCTCCTCCCTAGGATCCTGTTCATCGTCCTCTTGGTCCTGTTACTCCTTTTGTACTTCTGCGGCCTAGTGTGGTACTTTTGTTCCAAGAACAGAGAACTCCAGCATGAGGTCAGAAGAGTGGATCACCAGACACCTCCAGAACCGCCCTCCATTGCTCCCCTAGAGATTTTCAACTCCTCCTTGGATCCCGAACCACCCTACTTTGAGGTGAGTCTTTCTGTCCCAGTACCTAAGGTGTTTCATAGCTGGCTGTCAAACATGTTGAAACAGTAGATTGTGGGTGGGGTAATGGATTGGGGAGGGCTCTGCCAGCCATATTTGTCATTGTTCACCCAGATCCTAAATAAAACAAGTACCCCCTTTCTCCTGCAGGTTGTTCTGAAACCAACTCCCACAGAACCACCTCCTCCCTACAGCCTCCATGCAGTCCAGATGAGAGGGACTGGCTTTACAACCCTTTGAGCTACCTCACACATCACACACAAACCTCTTGGATTGAGTCCAGGACCCTGGAATGACTGCCTATCCCATCATGTCTCTTGTCCTTTGATTAAATTTATTGTTTTTATATACTGCCGCCCCCTTCTCTTTTGTCATCAGAGCTAAGCTGCATCTATAATCTGTGACCAACACTAAATAAAGGCCATTGATATTTTTAAGAGTTGGCAGTGTATAGTAGATGTAGAGAGATCATTGCTAGTGGACTGTCATTCTTGACTGGACAGCTCCGTCAGCCATCCTAGAGAAGCACTTCTGTTTCTGGAAGAGATTGAAGATTGAAGTGCAGACTCTGAGCCATCTTCCAACCATACCTGGACAGAGAGGACCTCGCTGGACCTCTATAGCAATGCAAACAACACAGGCACTGAGTTTCAATGGCTGGCTGCTAAGTACTGATGGAGATAGACTCAGAGGCTAAGGAAACACTTGCAGCTTCTTCCAGTGGTGACTGACTGACTGACCCCCTGCTGGGAGGACTGAGTATCCAAGATGGGAATGAATGCTTAGACCTTCAGCTTCCTGGGACCTCAGGGGCACTAAAGACATGAACTGCTAAGCTCCCAGGATCCTCTTCTAGTCCTGGGATCAGCTTTCCTGTGAGACCAGAATTTGAAGAAGCATGGGACTCTTAGGGAGATACAAGTCACAAGACAGCCTTCTGGAGAAGCTAGGGTGGAGAGAAAGAAGTGAACTGTGTTTAGTGTTGTATAAGATCACTCAGTATTATGAAACAATTCATGTTATCCCTGCACAATCTGGGTGAGACATTTCATTTGTCTCCGACTCATCAGTACTCAATTTGCAAATGAATTTAGAAAGTGTTAGGTCACACAGCTGCCCAGCCAAAAGTAGCTTATCTGCTAAAAATGACTAAATACTGCTGCCCCTATAGGCAGAACTCCACTAAAGCCAAGTATTCACCCTCCTTGGAAGAGGCCACAGCCCAGTGCTATTAGGATAAAATGCCAAGGGATGAAACAGAACACAGGGCTGGTGAGATGGCTCAGTGGTTAAGAGCACTGACTGCTCTTCCAAAGGTCATGAGTTCAAATCCCAGCAACCACATGGTGGCTCACAACCATCTATAATGATGTCTGATACCCTCTTGTGGGGTGTCTGAAGAAAGCTACAGTGTACATATAATAAATAAATTAAAAAAGAAACAGAACACAGCCCAGCTCTGCCTCCCCAGGGTCTGCTAGGCAGGTATAGTCAAGGTCTTTCTCCTCCCATCCATAGCTGGGTGTTCCTCCAGGAAAACTGCAGCACCCGCCCTCCAACCCCCCTGGGGTCTCATAACCATAACCTGCTTGGTTGTAATTGTGACTCAGCCCTCGTGTCCTCTGTGAGATGACCTTCCTGGCCTCTGACTCCAGCTGCCTTCTCTGAGAAGGCGTGGGTGGTCAGCTGACCTCCAGGCCCATACAGCCAGACCCTATGTGGACCACAGACAATCGACTCCTTCAGCAAAGAGGAGTGGATATGCAGAAGGCATGGGGAGTCCATGTGGGAAAACCTGGGCTGGAATTTGTTGTGGAATCCTGAGTGCCACAAAGACGTCAGAAATTCTCTGGGTCTTCCTGGCTCTGCTTCCCAGCATGCAAGAGGGTATCCATGCATGTACATGCCACCCTCTCAGGGCTACCTCACTGGGTGGGGTGGGCCCCTTGTCTCTCTGAACAACAAGGGATCCTCTGCAGTTACAGACCTGCAGCTCCCAAGGTTGGGTAAGCTGAAGGGGACAATGGTTTCAGCAAAATGATATGAATTAGGTATCTGTCTCCTTATCCTGGGCAGAATCTGAACACACACCCATCCCTTTACTGACAGTTACTGACAAAGTCCCATACTTAAAAGATGTTACATGTGTCTACAGTAAACTCTTTTTTCATGTTTGTTGACTGCAACAAGATTCTTTTTCTGGTCCATTATCATACCCTGTTAGCAGCATTCCTCAGGAACTATTCTATGGCTCTGGCATCTCGATAAATCTTGGGGATCTCCATGACAGCTGTAATGTTACAGCTTCTTGTTTCAATGTCTGGGATTCACACACAATCTTCTGGGCTCCTCTAAATGGCTGACATCACTTCTCCAGCCTTGCCTGCTGTAACACTCTAAGCTCTGGTTGATCCACTCCACTGCTGCTGCTGTTCTTGGTCATCATCCCATGGTACTGGCATCTCCAATATGCTGGGGTCTTCTGCTCCAACTAGTCCTTACTAATAGCCTCTCAGAGGCTCTCTTCATAGTGCCAAGCATCAGTTGTTTTAGATGATCCTTTCAATCCAGTGCCATCAACTACAACTGAGGCTGCACCTTCACCAATGTCCTTCCATGGCCTTTCACAGTGCCAAGACTCAGCTGCACTTCATGACACCTTCATGCCTTCAAACCAGTACCACCTGGGTGAATCTTACAGATTACAAAGTACAGTTGCAGTAAGAGGTAGGTACAACCTTGGCTATTTCTGGATTACAGTTTCTTTGTACTCTTGGAAACAATTCCACTCTCCTCAGTAATGCTGGTCTCTTCTTAATCACGGCCAATTCCTTAGCTCCAGCTAACCAGCTTCAATTGTTCCAGTAGTCCCTTCTATTTTTTATCCTAAAGGCAGAGAGCCACATAGCTAAACTTGCATAGTTCTGCTGCTTGTAAGAACTGGAACATGGCTTCTCTTAATCTATTACTAGCTTTCTGTTTCCCATCACCCTCTCTGCCTAAGCTTGGCTTTCCTTGAATATCCTGTGCAGACTGACCTTGACCAAAGAGATCCGCACTGTTCTGTCTCCTGTAATGCTGGGATTAAAGGTGTGTACAACCACGCCTGGATCTAAATTTAGCTGGGTAGCACCTTACCCCAAGTTTGCCACTCTCTTAATACAGTGTAATAACCTTGAACACAGTCTTCAACTAGATTTCACTTCCTGGTGCCCCATTAATACTTGAATCCCGTGTTTTATATGTTTCCTCTCTAAGCTTGTTTTGCTTATTCAACATGCTCTCCAGGAGACTTAAGCAGATAAAAAAGTCTCTGCAGGGCTCTTTTGAGTCTTCCTTTATCAATGCAATTAATCTGAGTCTCTTTACCCTAGTATCTATAGGGGTGTTGGCAGGAGGCTTACTCCCCATTCCCCCCTTTCTCTCCCTAGACTCAGTCACCAGCCATTGCAAGTAGAGAGGGGATTCTCTGGGGCCAGATCCCAATTGCACTTGGCTTGGCTCTGGAAGGCTCTCTATTTAAGCGCTAGAAGGTTAAAGGGATAATGAAAAATAGAGACAGAAAGAGAGAAAGACCAGAGGCCAATCCTTGTAGGAGAGTGAGAGCAAGCTGGAGGGTCCCAGAGCCACAGGAGTGTGGGGAAGAAAGCAGTCATGGAAATGGGGGCAAAAACCAAAACAGAGTGGCTCCACTGACATACAGTGGGTGATAGAGAGAAATTAAAACAAACAAACAAACAAACAAAACAGAGAGGCTAAAATTTGTCCCTTTGGAGATGGCAAACACTGAAAATGTAAAACAGAGTGTTAGTATTCTGTCTAACTCCACCTCCACAGTTATCTGGCAGCAGCCAGGTAGGCGTGCCCACTATAAAAGGGGCTGCTTGCCACCTCCTCTCTCTCTTCCTCTCTCTTATTCCCTTGATCTCTTGCCTGTAGCTTCCCCCCCTGTCCCCTTCTCCCTCCCCCTTCCATTCCCCCTCTCTCCATGTGGTCATGCCAGCCTCCACTTCTCTCTCTCTCTCTCTCTCTCTCTGCCTCTGCCACTCTCCTGGCTCCCCTCCCCATGCCCTGAATTAACTCTATTTTATGCTATACCGTATGGCTGGTCCCTCAGGGGGAAGAAATGCCTGGGCATGGGCCGCTGAGACATCTCCTTCCATCATTGGTTTCCTTCCATCATTTCATTCCTGCTGAAACCCGGGATACAAAGACTTCAGGAACCTCGAGACCCATGCGGCCACTGGTAGCTGGCTGCTGTGAGGTTGCTGTGACCGTACAAGACCAACACCATGTGGCCTGCTGCAACCCAACCTCCGCAGCTGCCACCACTACACCACGTGGACTTCATCTGCTGTTACCTGCCATCACTGACCCTGTGAATTTCCACCACTGCTGTAGACCAATCCTATCCACTGCTGAGAGGCTCACAAAACTTCCACCATGTGAGCTGTGCCGCTGCGGCCCCCCACGTGGTGCTCTGCCACATGGGCTGGGTAGCAAGACGGACACTGCCCAACGGTTCCATCTTTCCTGATACCAGACTGCACAAGCCCACAAACACACCGATGTACTAATTGGCAAAGAGTTTCTGATTGACAGGAGGAACCCTGGATCCCCAGTTAGGGTCTGGCCAACTTTCCCTGGGCTAAGGGGTTGCCTTTTCATTGCCCCAGTCCATATGACTGGCCTCTAGCTGAACTACGACCTAGGACATTGGCCATTGGGTGATTTCCCTCTCAGAAATAGCTCCCAGCCACCCTCCCCCCAAAGCTCTTGCAGCTGCCAGAAATCCTGGTACCAGGTGAGCTATTTTCTGCCAGACTAGCTCCATGGAGGCCCCTAGATATTCTCGTGATGACTTGATTATCTAGCCTGAGCCTGATTTTTCGTTGCCAGCTTTTCTTTCGGGATGCCAACTGATAGCTGGGTAACAGCCACATCACCCAATGGATACCACATTGTCTTCGACTGTACCCACATACACACTACTGGGTTGTCTACTGAAAAGCCCAAATCTCTAAAATTAATCCCTGATTTGAGCCCTTCCAAATTTATATACCTCTGCAGTAAGGTCTGGATTCGATACCCTCTAGATAATGGACTAAAGTAGCCACTTCATGGCACGCTAGACCCAATTATTTTAAGGGGTCTTAACACATACTGCCAGCAGTCTGGTAAATGGAAACAAGTGCCCTAAGTTCTAGCATTTATCTACCTTCGTTACACTCCTTCCATACATTCTGCCTGTTCCCCACCCTAGATTCTCTTAGCCATGAAGGCTGCTCAACCACACACCTCTTTCCAATTTTTCTTTTTTAATTAAACCAAAACGGGGGAATTGCTGAGACTCTAGCAGACGTCTTCAGGTTTACATCAGACCAGCTAGACTTGCTTCCCCATTTGCACAACCACCAGCACAAAGGGCTTGGCTATCTAAGCATTCGAGGGAGGCATTCCCTCTCCCTCTCTGCCCAGGACCTGTAAAGTGAGTGCTAGCGGTGCCTTCCGCTACAAAAACAACTAACATGAACATTGGTATGATATGGGACATGCTTGCTTTTCCTTGCCCACTGCAAACTCTAGCTGCCAGAGACACTGGGCAGAGACTTCCGGCCACTAGCAGGAAATCCCACCCTGCTGCCATAGCCACCCAACCCCTTGCCAGCCATATGATCCAGCTTTCTTTCTTTCCTTCTTTCTTTCTTTCTTTCTTTCTTTCTTTCTTTCTTTCTTTCTTTCTTTCTATCTATCTTTCTTTTTTTTGTTTGTTTTGTTTTTTTCACGACAGGGTTTCTCTTTATAGCCTGGGCTGTCCTGGAACTCACTCTGTAGACCAGGCTGGCCTCAAACTCAGAAATCTGCCTGCCTCTGCCTCCCAAGTGCTGGGTTTAAAGGCGTGCACCACCACCGCCCAGCATGATCCAGCTTTCTTATTGTGGTCCTAGCCAAATGTTTCTTTGCTAATACAAAAATGTGCTTTCCTCTATCTATACAACCCTCCAAAGTTACTTAAGACAGGATAGGTAGGAAAGGCTCTGTCTTAATGGATTTTTACTACTGTGATTGAATTCTATTCATTGACAACCAATCCTTATGGCTCCCCATCTTGTCAGAAGTCTGCTAACAGTGTTTTTTAAGTTTATGGCCGACAGCATTCCCAAAGCCTCTAACAGTTGACCCAAGATGGTTTCAGAAGACTTGGACACCAGACACCTAGAAGATACAACCTGGAGTATATGTGATGATATAATCACTAACAAACGCAGTGGGCTAAACTGGATGCTCTGAGTCAAATGACTTGGCTAAACCAAGGTAAGTCATTTCTCATGCATATCCATTCCACAGAGAAAAAGCCCTGCGTCTTCTAAGCTTGGAAGCCAAACTGACTTTGCCTAAGCTATATGGAGACCACGGGAACTGTTGGCTAGTGAACTCTGTCACTTTTTAAAAATAATGTATAACTGGTAGATTATTGTTTACTCTTTCTCAGACTTCTGACTACATTGACAGCTAAGCTTTCACAGATATTATCTGTTACCTCATTACCTAAACTCAGTTGCCATCAATTAAATCCTTCATATTTCCTTTTCTTATTATCCCACTGTCCTAAATTATACGAGTTCCTATAAACTTGTCTAACTCTAATAAAACATAACACTATATGATCCAGCAAAGGTTCATCTTAAAGACTGCTTGTGTTGTTAACTCATGCTGCTGTTATCTCTTTTGTAAACTTAGAAGATACAGGAAACCCACTCAGATCTACCTCTCATGGACCAAATAGATGCCATCCAGATCTTGTCAAGTCCAGGCACATCCAAAACAGCTCCAGAGAAGCAACCTCCAGATGCTCCATCTCCTATCACACACACAGCTGCTTCTACTGGACCTGTTCCTTCTGACCTATCCTCAGATGGCTGGCTCCATAGACCCTGGACAGCAGGAAACAGCCAACTCTCCTAAGACCGGACAAACATCCTCCATACCCATTCTTCTAGGTTCCCCCTAAAGACACGTCGTACCCAATGCCAGCAGGAAGTAGCCAGATATCACAATGACCCTATACCCGCTTTGCCGTCACCTCTTTCTGATTTTTCTCTTCTAATTAAATCAAAATGGGGGAATGTTAGTATTCTGTCTAAACTCCACTTCCACTGTTATCTGGCAACACGCAGTTATGCTACTCCCCACAGTTACCTGGCAACAGCCAGGTTGGCGTGCCCACTATAAAAGGGACTGCTTGCCACCTCCTCTCTCTCTTCCTCTCTTATTCCCTTGATCTCTTGCCTCTAGCTTCCCCCTGTACCCTTCTCCCTCCACCTTCTCTTCCCCCTCTTTCCATGTGGTCATGGCTGGCCTCCACTTCTCTCTCTCTCTCTCTCTCTCTGCCTCTGCTACCCTCTTGGCTCCCCTCCCCATGCTCTGAATTAACTCTATTCTACGCTATACTATTCTATGGCAGGTCCCTCGGGGTAAAGAAATGCCTCGGCATGGCCTGCTGAGACATCCCCTTCCATCACTGGTTTCCTTCCATCATTTCACAGAGACTAGGAGAAAAGGCAAGAGGAGAGAGTCTCTCAGTATGATGAAGAAAAATGGGACCAGAATTCAGGGGAGGTCTTCAGGAAGCCTGCTGATTTCTCAATAGCCAAGTTAGAGTAGACAAGTAGCAGGACATGTGAGATGCACCTCACACTAACAACAGAGCCTCCAAGGGCAACCTTCCTGTGTCCCCAGACCAGACAGTGATCTAGCCACTAGCTCATAGTGACCTTTCCCCAAGCTCGGCTCTCCTACATCTCTCTTCCCCCCTTGACAGTCACCATGCATCCTTCAGTCCAGCCTGCTTTCCCACAAGGGGCCCCAGAACTTCTCCAGTTAAATCCCAGGGCCCTGTGTGCACCTCTTTGCTGGCCGATGCTGCCACCTGGCAGCCATACTCTGACCACCTGAGTCCTTCCATGAATCCCACCTGGCTTGCTCATCTCCTTGAGGGCTAATGGCTTTTTGGCCACAGTGGACAAAGATTTTAGCCTTGGTTTTTCTTTATTTAGAAAGGAACTATACCAGCATTCTCTCCCCACAGAGTTGTAAAAATGCAGGGGACACTAATAAACCAGCACTGTGGGGAATGCTGGGCCAAAGTTTCTCCTACCGAGCTCAAGGTCTTTTTCTCCCCTCTTGGACAAAGCACAAAGGAATGGCACTGTTTATGTGACACACAACCCATGATCCTTCTGGTGCCTTGGCCTGCATTTCCCACAATCTCGGTCTTCCTCTCTTTGCATGCCTCTTTGTGTCTGGGCAAGTACAGCACCCCTCCAGTGTTAAGCTGATCTCTCAAATTTTATTTATTTATTTTGATTTGTTTGAGACAGGGTTCCTCTGAGTACCCTTAAGTTTTCTGGAACGCACTCTGTAGACCGGACTTGCCTTGAACTCAAATATCTGCCTGCTTCTGCCATTCAAGTTCTGGGATTAAAGCTGTCTATCATCACAGCTTGGCTTGAATTTTAAATTTTTATTTTAAAGTGTATTTTATATCAGATGGTGAAGGAACACACTTTTACTCCCAGTATTCTGGGTGAAGAAGGAGGTAGATCTCTTGAGTTGAAGGCCAGCCTGGACTACATAGTGAGTTCCAGGTCAGCCAGAGCTACACAGATAAACCCTATCTTGTCTTTAAAACAAAAACATGGCAGACACAGAGTTGTTCTGCTCCTGTCCTGTGGAGATACTGAATCCTGAGTCATCCTAGAGGAGCCACTGCACTCAGAGGAGCGGATAAGAACTCCATCTCACTCCCTAAGCCCCAGAGATACATCTGGGAGCCAGGGACATTCAGGACACAGCAGCTACCACAACCCCGCCTGTGTCCTTCTCCCAACCTTGAGCAGGCCTAGGAGATGAGACCTTGTTTACCACAATAGACCAAACAATAGGACTCTGG
>NW_021615686.1:18482-28759 GCF_004785775.1 Grammomys surdaster
GAGGCATTTCCTGCCCTTGGTGGAGGCAGTGTTTGCTTTGTCCTTGGTGCCTCTCTGGCTGCCTGTAGCCTGGTACACGAGCTGAGAAGAATAGACTGCCTGCTGAGCTTGCTTTGTGACATCTCTGGCCCGAGATTACCTATGGATTCCTCTCACCTGCAGCAGGATGGTTTTAGCTCACCCCCAGCTGGCTGAAGCAAGAAGGAACTCTGGGGGTGGGGGTGGGCTATCCCCTTTAAATTGAAAATTGAACATTAAAGCATTGAGCCTTGATCAGAAACCTTTGTCCTGGCTTCATCTCTTCCCGCCCTCCTGTCCCTCCCCAGCCTCTCTTTCAGGTGAACTCGGTTGACTGTGGCCACTGGCCCTCAACTGAATGGAGGCCAATGTGGGGCCTGAACACAAGAGACCAACTGAGAAATGCTGTCTTGGGTAGAGCTCTACGGAAAACGAAACAAGAAAGGAGAGTATCTCACACACTTGGTAAGCAACAAACAATTTTTGATACTAGCGCTAGTTATGTTAAGTCTTTCAAGGCTGTGTTTGCAAGAAGTGTGTTTCAGGGGATGCAGTCTAGGTGAATAAGGTATTGACCCGGTGCTGATTTTGCCTAGGAGGTGACAGGAGAATTCTAAACAGACATTGCCCACAGTCTAAGAGCTGCTTCAGGCAGAAAGAACAGGGTTAGAAAGAATT
Source organism: Grammomys surdaster (assembly GCF_004785775.1). Lineage (NCBI taxonomy): Eukaryota > Metazoa > Chordata > Mammalia > Rodentia > Muridae > Grammomys > Grammomys surdaster. The sequence goes on from NW_021615686.1 coordinate 19,179, forward strand.
GGAAAACTAAGAAAGCAGGACACTGAAGTGTTACAATAGCTGCCTGCTACATCTCCAAAAAATGAGATGAAAAGTTACATCTTGATTATGAGAGAGAGAAACGGTTTTAGAAAAACAGTTGTCCTCTCTCTGAACTGTGTCAACAAAAAGGAATGAAAAGGCTATTTCTGAGCTCATCTAGAAACAGAAAAAATTCGGGAGACGTCCTGAGTTTCTCTTTAGCTCCTAGATGTCCTTGTTTGTTGTCTGTCCTTGGCGTGCCAATGTCCACGTGTTTGCTTTTTGTTTCATTGTCTAAATGTTTGCTCTATGTTTCATGTTCAAAAGAAAAGATCGTTAAAACTGCTTGATCCAACCCTTGGTCTAGTTTAACTTTGCTTTAAAGACAGTCTTAATGTGCATGGATAGGTTGCCTGTAGCTAAGAGTTGAGCTGAGCTGGAAAAGCCTTTTCAGAAATTGATTGTTTACATAAGCTGATCTTAAAGGGACCAGCAACATTTTGGATTCTATAAGGAAGCTGAGAGTTGTTTGTCTCAGAAAAATCTCTGTGACAAGGTGTCTTTATCTTGAAATTGCAACTAGATACTGGGGCTATTTAACAATTATTAGAGGGCAAGATTGCCTTCAGCTTGGCTTTTATCTGATACTCTCACTCAGCTAAAAGGAATTGGTTATTCGATTAATCCAAAAACAAAGTTCAAATTTAAGATTTATGAAACTAATGGGGCATTACAGCCTGTCTTGCCTGCTTTGGTTGCCGTTCTAGTAAATACATATGGAATTATTATAGATTTAAAAGATTGTTTTTATTGTTCCTTTACATCCTGGTAAAGGTGGTGAGGTTTAAATTCAATGAATTTACTAGTGATTTTTGAGAGCCCATGAAGCGATATCATTAGAAAGGTTGCCTCAAAGAATGATTAATGGCCTTAAAAAATTTGTTGCTTTAATACAAAAGTTAAGCATTTAAATCTCTCAGTGTATATTATTCATTGTATATTTTGTTACCTGATCTCTCTAAAGGAGTTTTTCTGTACGCCTTTGCTCTAATACAATGAGCTTTAAAATTTTAGATTGCTTGTCGTTCCAGAAAAGATTCAAAGACAATATCTTTTCAGTATTTGAGAACTCAGTTACATCTTAAACAGATTGTGACACAGAAAATTCCAATAAGAATGGATAATTGGGACTAGAGAGATGGTTTGGCCGTTAAAGGCTAGACTCACAACTAAAAATATTAGAGTTCAATTCCCAGCAACCACATGGTGGCTCACAACCATTTGTAGTGGGATCTAGTGCCCTCTTCTGGCTTGCAGGCGTACATAAAAAAATGGTTTACTTTTAATGATTCTCAAAAGTCGTTAAGAGATATTAATTGGCTAAAACCTCATCTTAAGCTTACCATAGGAGGACTTGAACCTCTGTTTGATGTTTTCAAGGGGGATACAAATCCTAATTCCCCTCGACAGTTAACTGATGAGAGATAGATAGCTTTGTAAAAGTATAGAGTAAGCTGTTAGATATCAAAAGATAAATTATATATAGAGACTATGATAAATTGTTGGCTGTTTACATTACTCATATGCTCACAACTGCCCTTTGACAAAAGAAACCATTAATGTGGATTCCTCCTTCTTCATCTACAAGTAAAGTTTGAACATCTTATTATGAAACTATTGCAGTGTTAATACAGGATTGTAAGATAGAATCCTGAAAGTATTTTGGATGAAATGTTAATTCCTTATTCCAAATAGAATTTAAGTTGATTATTGGAGAATAATGATATTTGGCCTATTACATGGGAAATTTTTTAGGCAAATTTGATAATCGTTATCCATAAGACAAGTTGTTACAGTTGTTCTCTATACATGCTTTTGTATTTCCTATAAATTTACATACAGCCCATAGAAAAAATATTTACTATATTTACAGATGCCTCATCAATTGATTAGAGAGTATATGTAATTATATCACATGTTCATTTTCTTGAATTTTCCCCTGCTTCAACACAAATAATTAAATTATGTGCTGTAGCCACTGTTTGAAATGCTAAAAGTCAAGCTTTAAATTTGTATGCTCATAGCCCGTATATGGCTCATGGTTTATAATTGCTTGAAATTGTTCTCTCTCTTTTTTTTTTAGATATTCCTAATTCTCAAATTTTACAGTTATTTATACAAATATAGCTTAATTTAAGAAACATGCACTGTTTCTTTATAAGACATTTAAGAGCTCATTGGATTGCCAGGACCCCAAAACAATGCCAGAACAGATTTGTATACCAGTCAGATTATAGACCTTATAGAAACAATTGGCCATACAATCTTATTCTTCATATCATCAAAATAATAATACCTTGAGACAATAATTTGATATTTCTAGAAAGTGTGCAAGTTAAATAACAAAAACTTGTTCTCAGTGTCCTCAATTTTCATAATGGTGTTAAGCCTTGAGGACTTATACGTGATCAATTATGACAAATAGATGTTACTCATTTTTGATTTTAGAAAATTAAAATATGTACATGTGACTTGATACCCTTTTAGGCCTTTTAGCTGCAACTGCTTTAACAAGAAAACAACTAAAAATTATAATTAGTTATTGCCTACATTATTTTTCTATGCTTGGTGTTCCATATCAGATTATAGACAATGGAACTGGCTATTACAGTTAAACATTTGAGATGGTATGTTGACAATTTAATATTATTCTTATTTCTGAGATTCCTTATCCTCAAGGACAAGGAATTGTGAAAGACAGATTATAGAACTTTAAAATAATATCTTGATAACTCTCTTGAATGTGGGAAGAACAACTACTGATGCTTCTTCCCGGGTTTTACAAGGAACTCTGAAAAATTGGCTTTTAAAAACTAAAAAGGGGGAATTATACCCCCCAGGGTCACCAAAAACACACCTTGCTTTTGTCTTATTTTAAATTTTCTGCAAACTGATGCTAAGGGTCAGTCTGCAGTGGATTGCCACTGGCATCCGATTACTTCCAGCTCATTTGCCAGGGTCATGTGGAGAGACCCCTTAACTAATACTTGGTGTGGTCCCAACCTTGTTTGAATTTGGGGCCGTGGCTCAGTATGTATTTTTTCAGAAAAAGAGAACAGAGTCCAATGGCTCTCTGAAAGATTGGTCCGTCAAGTAGACACAGATCTCAAGCCTAATAATTGTGATTCTGATGATGATGGCTCAAAATCCTTATCTGCCAGCAGATTTAACCTGGCATGTAGTTTCCATCAATACTTAAAGCCACCCACTATACGTGGTGGCCAGACTTTGTGTCTAAATTCCTGTCAACCAGCAGTTGGATTAGACACTAGAACAATTCCGCTTCCAACCTTCTTTTCTACATTGCTTGGATAAATCATGTTGCTTTTAACCTTTTAAACCTTGTGTCTCAAGCAGATAGGTTGCCTTCACACAGGATTGCCCTCAGAAAGCTCACCTTTCGTGGTGGCAGTTATCCATTGCTATGAAGAATTGCAGCTAGTACATGCCCACAGGTCCTTTGGTCCGAATGTGGTTTTGGTCTTATGGGAAAGAGTGTGCCATTGATGGCCGGTTAGTCAATGATGGGTAAGAGTGTCTTGTGCTCCTATAAACCTAAGACAGAGGCTTACATCAATATACTATGTATGTTCCTCAATGATGGGTAATATAGGAGTACTATAGATGCCAACCTAAGACAGGCACGGTCGCCCGGCCACTCTGTAACCTAGATGGGATGAAATATTATACCCCATGCAGCTGCTGGCACTGCTCATATCTTATAAAACGAAAAAGGGGGAACTGTGCCCTTCCCCCAGCCTTGAGCAGGCCTAAGAGATGAGACCTTGTTTACCACAATAGACCAAACAATAGGACTCTGGAGGTATGGCCTGGAGGCATTTCCTGCCCTTGGTGGAGGCAGTGTTTGCTTTGTCCTTGGCGCCTCTCTGGCTGCCTGTAGCCTGGTACACGAGCTGAGAAGAATAGACTTCCTGCTGAGCTTGCTTTGAGACATCTCTGGCCCGAGATTATCTATGGATTCCTCTCACCTGCAGCAAGATGGTTTTAGCTCACCCCCAGCTGGCTGAAGCAAGAAGGAACTCTGGGGGTGGGGGTGGGCTATCCCCTTTAAATTGAAAGTTGAGCATTAAAGCATTGAGCCTCGATCAGAAACCTTTGTCCTGGCTTCATCTCTTCCTGCCCTCCTGTCCCTTACCAGCCTCTCTTTCAGGTGAACCCGGTCGACTGTGGCCACTGGCCCTCAACATCCACCCCTCCAGAATTCTACTTCCCTTCCTCCCCTGCCTGGTCCTTTGGGCTGGGGCAGACACAGAGTTGGTCTGCTCCTGTCCTGTGGAGATACTGAATCCTGAGTCATCCTAGAGGAGCCACTGCACTCAGAGCAGCCGAGGAGCCACTGCACTCAGAGCAGTAGACACCAAGGTGGTTTGCACTTGGGAGACATCGTATCCTGAGCATTCCTAGAGGATCCACTGCACCCAGAGCAGAAGGATTTCTGGATCCAAGAGGTGGCCTGAGTCCCAGGAGTTCTTCCACCCAGGAGATTTGGATCATAAGACCACAGAGACATCTGGACTCTGAGGAGCTCTGGAACAAGCAAGATAACTGAAAATACACACTCCAGTCTTACACAGTGAGGGTGGGTAACACTAGAGTTAACCAGATGGCGAAAGGCAAGTGCAAGAACATAAGCAACAGAAACCAAAGTTTCTTGGCATCATCAGTACCCAGTTCTCCCAATATAGCAAGCCCTGAACACCCCCATCACACCTGAAAAGCAAGATTCAGAATTAAAATCACTTCTCATGATGATGATAGAGGATTATAAGAAGGAATTAAGTAACTCCCTTAAAGAAATACAGGAGAGTACAAGTAAACAGGTAGAAGCCCTTAAAGAGGAATCACAGAAATCCCTTAAAGAACTGCAAGAAAACACAAAGAAGGAATTAAACAAAAACATTCAGGATCTGAAAATGGTAATAGAAACAATAAAGAAAGCTCAAAGGGAGACAACCATGGAGATAGAAAGCCTAAGGAAGAGATCAGGAGTCATAGACGCAAACATCACCAACCGAATACAAGAGATAGAAGAGAGAATCTCAAATGCAGAAGATACGGTGGAAAATATTGTCACAGTTGTCAAAGAAAATGCAAAAAACTCCTAACTCAAAACATCCAAGAAATCCAGGACACAATGAGAATACCAAACCTAAGGATAATAGGTATAGATGAGAATGAAGATTCCCAACTTAAAGGGCCAGTAAATATATTCAACAAAATTATTGAGGAAAACTTCCCTAACCTAAAGAACAAGATGCCCATAAACATACAAGAAGCCTACAGAACACCAAATAGACTAGACCAGAAAAGAAATACCTCCTGTCACATAATAATCAAAACATCAGATGCACAAAACAAAGAAACAATACTAAAAGCAGTAAGGGAAAAAGGTCAAGTAACATATAAAGGCAGACCCATAAGAATTACACCAGACTTCTCACCAGAGACTATAAAAGCCAGAAGAGCCTGGACTGACATCATACAGACCCTAAGAGAACACAATTGCCAGCCCAGATTACTATACCCAGCAAAACTCAATCACTATAGATGGTGAAACCAAGATATTACATGACAAAACCAAATTTGCACAATATCTTCCCACAAACCCAGCACTTCAAAGGATAATTGATGGAAAACGCCAACACAAGGAGGGAAACTACAACCTAGAAAAAGCAAGGAAGTAATCTTCCAACAACCCCAAAAGAAGATAACTATACAAACATAATTCTACCTCTAATAACAAAAATAACAGGAAGCCACAATCATTTTTCCTTAATATCTCTTAACATCAATGGTCTCAATTCCCCCAATAAAAAGACTCAGACTATCAGACTGGATACACAAACAAGACCCAGAATTTTGCTGCATACAAGAAATGCACCTCAGTGACAAAGACAGACACTACCTCAGAATAAAAGGGTGGAAAACAATTTTCCAAGCCAATGGTCCCAAGAAACAAGCTGGAGTAGCCATTCTAATATCAAATAAAATCGACTTTCATCCAAAATTAATCAAAAAAGATAAGGAAGGATACTTCATACTCATCAAAGAAAACTCTACCAAGGTGAACTCTCAATTCTGAACATCTATGCTCCAAATGCAAGGGCACCTACATATATAAAAGAAACTTTACTAAAGCTCAAAACACACATTACACCTCACACAATAATAGTGGGGGATTTCAACACCCCACTCTCAGCAATGGACAGATCATGGAAACAGAAACTAAACCGAGACACTTTGACATTAACAGAAGTTATGAACCAAATGGACTTAACAGACATCTATAGAACATTTCATCCTAAAACAAAAGAATATACCTTTTTCTCAGCACCTCATGGTACCTTCTCCAAAATAGACCATATAATTGGTCACAAAACAGGCCTCTACAGATACAAAAAGATTGAAATAATCCCTTGCATCTTATCAGATCACCACAGACTAAGATGGTCTTTAATAATGACAAAACCAATGGAAAACCCACATGCACATGGAAACTGAACAACTCTCTACTCAATGATGACTTGGTCAAGGAAGAAATAAAGAAAGAAATTAAAGACTTTTTAGAATTCAATGAAAATGAGGACACATCATACCAAAACTTGTGGGACTCCATGAAGGCAGTGCTAAGAGGAAAACTCAGAGCTCTAAGTGTCTACAAAAAGAAACTGGAAAGAGCATACACTAACAACTTGACTGCACAACTAAAAGCTCTAGAACAAAAAGAAGCAAATACACCCCGGAGGAGTAGAAGGCAGGAAATAATCAAACTCAGGGCTGAAATCAACCAAATAGAAACAGAAAGAACAATACAAAATATCAATAAAACCAGGAGCTGGTTCTTTGAGAAAATGAACAAGATAGATAAACCGTTAGCCAGATTAACCAGAGGGCACAGAGACAGTATCCAAATTAATAAAATCAGAACTGAAAAGGGAGACATAACAACAGAAACTGAAGAAATTTAAAAAATCATCAGATACTACTACAAAGGCCTATACTCAACAAAACTGGAAAACCTGGATGAAATGGACAATTTCCTAGACAGATACCAGGTACCAAAGTTAAACCAGGAGCAGATAAACCATCTAAATAGTCCCATAACCCCTAAGGAAATAGCAGCAGTCATTAAAAGTCTCCCCACCAAAAAAAGCCCAGGACCAGATGGTTTTAGTGCTGAATTCTATCAGACCTTCAAGGAAGACCTAATACCAATTCTCTTCAAACTATTCCACAAAATAGAAACAGAAGGAACACTACCCAATTCGTTCTACAAAGCTATAATTACACTCATACCCAAAAGCCACAAAGACCCGACAAAGAAAGAGAACTTCAGACCAATCTCCCTTATGAACATCGATGCAAAAATACTCAATAAAATTCTAGCAAACCGAATCCAAGACCACATCAAAACGATCATCCATCATGATCAAGTAGGTTTTATCCCAGGTATGCAGGGATGGTTCAATATTCGGAAATCCATCAATGTAATCCACTATATAAACAAACTCAAAGAAAAAAACCACATGATCATCTCACTAGATGCTGAGAAAGCATTTGACAAAATTCAACATCCCTTCATGATAAAAGTCTTGGAAAGATCAGGAATTCAAGGCCCCTACCTAAACATTTACGGCAAACCAGTAGCCAACAACAAGCTAAATGGAGAGAAACTTGAAGCAATCCCACTAAGATCAGGGACTAGACAAGGCTGCCCACTCTCACCCTACCTATTCAATATAGTACTGGAAGTCCTAGCCAGAGCAATTAGACAACAAAAAGAAGTCAAAGGGATACAAATAGGAAAGGAAGAAGTCAAAATATCACTATTTGCAGATGATATGATAGTATACTTAAGTGACCCCCAAACTTCCACCAGAGAACTCCTAAACCTGATAAACAACTTCAGCAAAGTGGCTGGTTATAAAATCAACTCAAACAAATCAGTAGCCTTCCTCTACATGAAAGATAAACAGACTGAAAAAGAAATTAGGGAAATGACACCCTTCACAATAGTTGCAAATAATATAAAATACCTTGGTGTGAATCTAACCAAGCAAGTGAAAGACCTGTACAACAAGAACTTCAAGTCTCTGAAGAAAGAAATCGAAGAAGATCTCAGAAGATGGAAAGATCTCCCATGCTCATGGATTGGCAGGATTAATATAATAAAAATGGCCATCTTGTCAAAAGCAATCTACAGATTCAATGCAATCCCCACTAAAATCCCAACTCAGTTCTTCACAGAGTTAGAAAAGGAAATTCTCAAATTAATATGGAATAACAAAAAACCCAGGATAGGGAAAACTATTCTCAACAATATAAGAATTTCTGGAGGAATTACCATCCCTGACCTCAAGTTGTACTACAGAGCAATAGTGATAAAAACTACCTGGTATTGGTACAGAGACAGGCAGGAAGATCAATGGAATAGAATTGAAGACCCAGAAATGAACCCACACTCCTATGGTCACTTGATCTTTGACAAAGGAGCTAAAACTGTCCAGTGGAAAAAGGACAGCATTTTCAACAAATGGTGCTGGTTCAACTGGAAGACAACATGTAGAAGAATGAAAATGGATCCATTCTTATCTCCTTGTACAAAGCTCAAGTATAAGTGGATAAAGGACCTCCACATAAAACCAGATACACTGAAACTAATAATAGAAGAGAAGGTGGGGAAGAGCCTCGAATACTTGGGCACAGGGGAAAAGTTCCTGAACAGAACACCAATGGCATATGCTCTAAGATCAAGAATTGACAAATGGGACTTCATAAAATTGCAAAGTTTCTGTAAGGCAAAGGACACTGTCAATAGGACAAAACGACAACCAACAAATTGGGAAAAGATCTTTACCAATCCTTCATCTGATAGAGGGCTAATATCCAATATATACAAAGAACTCAAGAAATTAGACTCCAGACAACCAAATAACCCTATTAAAAAATGGGGTATAGAGCTTAACAAAGAATTTTCAACGGAAGAAACTCGAATGGCCGAGAAGCACCTAAAGAAATGTTCAGCATCCTTAGTCGTCAGGGAAATGCAAATCAAAACAACCTTGAGATTCCATCTCACACCAGTCAGAATGGCTAAGATTAAAAACTCAGGTGATAGTAGATGCTGGTGAGGGTGTGGAGAAAGAGGAACACTCCTCCATTGTTGGTGGGACTACAAGATGGTGCAACCACTTTGGAAATCAGTGTGGCGGTTCCTCAGAAAATTGGACATAGCATTACCTGAGGATCCAGCTATACCACTCCTAGGCATATACCCAGAAGATGCTCGAACATATAACAAGGACATATGCTCAACTATGTTCATAGCAGCCTTATTTATAATAGCCAGGAGCTAGAAAGAACCCAGATGTCCTTCAACTGAGGAATGGATTCAAAAAATGTGGTATATTTACACAATGGAGTATTACTCAGCTATTAAAAACAATGAATTCAAGAGTTTCCTAGGTAAATGGATGGGAACTAGAAATTATCATCCTGAG